>NW_004444303.1:531392-533657 GCF_000243295.1 Trichechus manatus latirostris | reverse complement strand
TGGGATCTGGCAATATTACTCCTCCAGAATGTAATTATTACCCCTTACACAGTCCAATTAAATTCAAAGGAATTTCTTTGAGTTCAGCAGAATGGTTTAATATTATATGAATTTGGGTATATAAAATGGGTTATTTAATAATAACCTCTTGATACTTTAAGAAATGCCTAGACTGACTTTCCCACGTTTGTAAAGAGAGTGGCAAAAACATAAGAGACAGTGGACAGTCAAGGAAAAAGCTTGGGCTGATTAAAACTTGAAGTGAAGTCATATGGGTATACCTTTTAAAAAGATGAATTGGTGTTCTGTTCTCATTTCTTTTACTTTTCCTTCTACGATAGAGGTATGGAAAAATTTTACCTGGGGATGGTGTAGCACAAGGTAGAGTTTTAAAGCTTTTCCTTCAATATGTTGCTCTTTTTCTTAAAAAGTCACCAAATCACAGAATTTTACTGAGAAACTCAAAGGAATTGGGATAAAATCTAGCATATATGGGAGAAAAAGTATGTTGGAATTTCTTATAATTATTATGATAGTGTTTTTCAAGTATGCTATACATATTTAGAAAATAATATGATTCTAGGCTTTTTCCTACCAACTTGTTTTTCTCATTTTTGAGAGAGACTTCATGAATAAAACTGGCTAACCATGTTAAATACCCGTTGCTGTTGAGTCGATACTGACTCATAGAGACTCTATAGGACAGAATAAAACTGCCCCATAGGGTTTCCAAGGAATGACTGATGGATTACAGCTGTCAACATTTTGGTGCCACTAGGGCTCCAACCATGTTAAATAACACCTTGTAAATACATAAAAACAGAGCTTCTTTAAAATTCTCACATTTTTGGCATTTTTTTTTTTTTTAATTCTAGCTAAATAGTTAATTTCCACCCTTTTTTTCATTGTGAAGCCTCATGATTGGGTTATTGTGATTTGATTAGTTTATTTTATTGGAAATCATTGGTAGTCAGTGACAAGTTTCATTTGATTTTTGTTCCTAAATCTGTAGGAACATCTGTGATAGACTTCTACCATTAACATAAATAAATATGTTCAGGCTATATCTATCCCTACATTTTGTTTATAAAATTATTTTGAGGTATTAATACCAACTTTTATAAATGTGTCCACTTTCCTGCAATTTATCTTTGCATATGTTTCAATCTGATCTTTATATATTTTATGGGTTATTTAGAAATCACAGAAAGAAAATGAATCACTGATAATTTTATCATTTCAGAGTCAGATTGTCTAGATTGGAATTTTGGCTCCAACTCTCACCAATTGTTTGATATTGAGCAAGTTACTTAACTTTTCCATGCTATACTTCCTTCATCTGTGAAACAGGCATAATCATAGTACCTACCCTATGCTATTTTTTTGAAGATTAAATGAGTCATGTGTGCAAAATACTTTACAATGCCTGGTAAAAAGTGAGTGATGAATAAATGTTAGCTATTTTCTTAGTATTATCTATGGTATTAAGAAAGCAGAAATCAGTAAATAATCATAATTAATGTAAGGAGTTTCATTTTAAACATCAAACTACTCTCTAGTTTGATGGGACTTGCTCTTGAAAGTAGAGTAGCTAAGGCAAATAGAAGAAATGATGAAGTAAAAAAGCTGAACAAAAGATTTCAAAGGGTAGCTTGAGAAGACAAAGTATTATAACGAAATATACAAAGACCTGGAGTTAGAAAATCAAAAGGGAAGAACATGTGTGGAATTTCTCAAGCTGAAAGAACTAAAGAAAAAAATTTAAGCCTCAATTTGCAATATTGAAGGATTCTATGAGCAAAATATTGAATGACACAGGAAACATCAAAGGAAGATGGAAGGAATGCACAGAGTCACTGTACCAAAAAAAAAATGGTTGACCATCAACCATTATCAAGAACTGATGGTATTAAAGGAAGAATTCCAAGCTGAAGGCATTGGGGAAAAACAAAAGCTCCATGAACTGATGGAATACCAATTGAGATGTTGCAACAAATAGATGCAATGCTGGAAGCGCTCACTTGTCTATGCCAAGAAATTTGGAAGACAACTAACTGGCCAACCAACTGGAAAATATCCATATTTGTACCCATTCCAAAGAAAGATAATCGAATAGAATACAGAAATTATTGAACAATCTCACTAATATCACACATAAAAAAATTTTGCTGAAGGTAATTCAAAAACGGTTGCAGCAGTACATTGACAGACAACTGCCAGAAATTCAATCCGTATTCAGAAGAGGATGTGGAATGAAGGATATCA
>NW_004444303.1:507698-530936 GCF_000243295.1 Trichechus manatus latirostris | reverse complement strand
ATGGCCATGGAAGCAGCAGTCAAGAAATCAAAGGATGCACTGCATTGGGCAAATCTGCTGCAAAAGACCTCTTTAAAGTGTTAAAAAGCAAAGATATCCGCTTGAGAACTAAGGTGAGCCTGACCCAAGCCATGGTATTTTCAATTGCCTCATCTGCATGCAAAAGCTGGACAATGAATAGGAAGACTGAAGAAAAATTGATGCATTTGAAGTATGGTGTTGGTAAAGAATATTGAACATACCTTGGAGTGCCAGAAGAACAAACAAATCTGTCTTGGAAGAAGTACAGTCAGAATGTTCCTTAGAAGTGAGGATGATGAGATTTCATCTTACATACTTTGGAAATGTTATCAAGAAGGAAGGACCAGTCCCTGGAAAAGGACCTCATGTTTGGTAATGTAGACGGTCAGCAAAAAAGAGGAAGAACCTCCATGAAATGGGTTGACACCGTGGTTGCAACAGTAGATTCAAACATAGCAATGGTTCTGAGGATGGTACAGGACTGGACAGTGTTTTGTTCTGTTGTACATAAGGTCGTTATGAGTTGGAACCGACTTGATGGCACCCGAGAACTACAACACTGTACTATTTCCTAGTACTTCAAGTAGAAACAGTGCCAGGACTAGAAACAATTTTTTGGTACTCTTTTCAGTAGAAGAATACTTTTAGCAAAGTAGTGAGTTCTATTGTGTTGTTCTTACTGTTGTCTTATAGTCTGTTCTTGATCCTAATTATTTATTTTTGAAGAGATAATAATTGTTGGTAGTCATTGTTAATACTATGGATGAAGTGTCCTCCAGTAGATATTCTAGAAAGGAAATTCTTACACTATCAGATATTTCTTAGTGTATAATAAATCCATTAAACTAGAAGATGCAAGTCTTTTCTTATGAGCTACCACTGTGGGATTAATGAAAAAGCTAGATTAGTTCAGGATTAAGAAAATCAAACATGGAATGAAAAAACAGAGGGATACAGCATAGTAGCATAGAAAAAAAATCACTGTATTTGGAATTATAATTCTAAGTTACAAATCTTGCCTGCAACAGATAGCTGTGTAACCTTTGTTTAATTTTTCCAATCCTCAGATATATGTTAAATGGTATTACCAACACATGACACATTTCCATTTGAGTATGCAATGAGTTAATTCTAAAAATTCAATGCCTAAAGGTTTTGTTGTTTTTATAGAATGGTGCCTGTTAGGTATTTGTTACTTACAATCAAGAACTGTATGAAAATTTTTCATACTTAGCCTTACAAATGAAATCCTTTGTTCTCTAAAACCTGCTGAAAAATACATAAAGACTCAACTCATTTTTCCAATGAAACTAGGAAAATCACACAATCCCAAATATGTTATGATACATCTCTGCCAAATAAGAGTAAAGTTTCAATGAAGCTGGAAGTTGATTGCAAGAGCCTGTGTGTGCATATGTGTTAGTTGTTGTTGACTTGCTGATAAGAAAGAGAAGGGGAATGGGAAAGATCTTCTCAGAAGTTCTTTACCTTGAATAACAAGGTTCAAGGCTATGTTGAGGAAGAGAAAGATAATCAATTGGGATGAGCAGCAGGAGAGAGATTGTAAAGCTGTGGGGATGAGTCATTCTAATTTTCTATTACCCAACAACCTCATTTTGGGAAATGGCTTGGAGATGAGACAGGGTAGAGGGAAAGGGAAATATGGCTTTTGACTTAGGAGCTGCTGACCAGAGTCAGGTGAGCAGAGATTTAAACTAGTAAACACTAAAGCACAAAACAGAGAACCTTTCTAAAAGAATTTCATAGAGAGGTAAGGGAGAATGCTGAAACCCAACGGAAGATACTCCTCTAAGGCAAAAATCAGCAAGCAATTGTTTGAAATAATGTTACTGAATTGAGAATTCTAGTTGCTCCCAATCATTCCTTTTGCCCCTTCTATCAACATGCTTAAGCATATTGCTAAACCATCTAGAACTGTTTTCATTCCAAAGTTATCACGCCAATAAAGAACCAGTGTGGAACTTAAAACTAATTACTGCAATTAAACAATTAGTTACAAAATATCTAAATCAAAAGGCAAATGAAAATATTCCTCAATAGAACATTTTCAGTGGAAAATAAGAAAAATACTAAACAAATAATTTTCCAACTTTTCAGAAAACCAATGTGAACGTGGACTTTCTAAAAAGGAAATATTAGGATGTCTGCTCTGCCATAAAGACATCAGCAACACTGCTCCACCTTTTTAACCCTCTCAAGACCCAATTAATTTCTCCTTTGAATTTTTTGATGATACTTTGCGTTTTCAATAGTGAAGGAATGCTGATTAAAGGAACAATTCAGAATTACTGTTATGAGTTACGGTTTTTGATACCCAGTATCTGGTTAGATTACTTCACTCCTCTATTCAGTCTTTTCATTGGCTCTCCAATTCACTCACAGGAAAAAAAAAAAAAAAAATCCTTGGAATGATTTACAATGCCTTACATGATTTGACCTCTTGTTATGGTAATTTTCTGACATCCTCACCTTCTGTTCTTCCCCTTGATCACACAGCTCTAGTGGCCTTCTGCATTTCCTTGACACTCCCCTCAGGGTCTAACACTGGCTATTACTTCTGCCTTTCCCAGGTGGTTGCATGACCAACTCCTTCACTTCCTCCCAGTCTTTGCTCAAATGTAACCTTCCCAAAGAGGCCAACCCTGCCAACTTATTAATGCAAATTTTCTTCTACACTCCCTGTACACATCCACCTTCCTTTCCCTGTTCTATGTCTTATTTTTTCCACAGCAATTATCATATTAAAATAGTCGATACTGTTAGCTTACTTGTTATGTTTTTGCTTCCATCTCCCTGGCACCACTAAAATGTAATTTACACTAGTCAGGGACCTCGGTGTGTTTTGTTTATTGATACATCTGAAGCACCTACAACAGTAACTGAAACATAGCAGATGGTCAGTAGATTTGTTAAACGAACAGATGAATGAATGAATACAGTAATAATCTGAAGCAAAAGAATATATAAACTACTATTCTAGAAAAAAATGTCAAAGCCAATAATATTCAAAATAAATCATGAATATGGGGAAGTTTACATAGATACAGAGAAAATTAAAATAAATATAAAGGATCATTTTCTCAATGCTATTCAAATAAATGTGAAAGATCCAATGATGGATTTTTTTCTAGGAACACATAAATTACCAAACTGTACTTTCAAAAATAGGAAATATTCATAATTAAAGTGCCTGAAAATATTGAGAAGTTTCAAGGACTAACACTCCTCAAAAAGCACCAGTATAAGAAGTTTTTTTCAGTGAATTATTTCAATGTAGTATCCTTCCAGGAATAAGATAATTCTGATACGATTTCAAATTCCCCAAAATGCACAGTGAGAGAAGGAAAGTTTTTCAAATTTATTTTTGATACTACCCAAGCATGACAAAGATAGCAACAAGAAGAAAACTGTAATCCAATTTCAATGCAAAAATTCTGAATTAAATATTGGGAAATAAAAACCCAGAAATACTTTAATTCATATTACAAGACAACATTTATCTCAAGAGTGTAAGGATAATTCAATTCTAGAAAATTCATTATTACAAGTCACAATTTTAAATGGCAGATGAAAAATAATATGCCTTATAAATTTTCAATAAAATTGAAACAGAACCAAATAGATACTATGTATATATTAAAATTTATAAAATTTCAGAAATAAAACCAGTACCAGATTTAATGTGAATTAAATCGATCACCATTATTATTTAACTAATTAATATTGTCTCAAAGTATTAGCAATCATAGTTACATAAAAGGGAGAAATTCAAGTTATCAATATTGGATAACAGGGGCACAAAAGATAACTTTTTATTTTTCATGGTTGATTACTTAGAAAACTTAAAATGATCAATTATAAGAGTATTAGATAATTCAGCAAATTTACTGCTTTTAAAATAAATAAGCAAAGCAATTGCCTTTTTCTAAATCAAAAATAGCAAATATAATGGCTAAGATTTCCTATTAACAATAATTAAAAGAAAAGAAAAAGCTAGGTGTGTGTTTTCGATCTCTAAAACAAAAACAACTCATCAGTAACATAAAAGAAAATTTGAATCAGTGATGACTCATGCTACTTTTCCTTTCATATAGACTCAGCAAACATTTTGATACTGTAAACACATATTTATAAAGTAAATTATATCAATATAGTTCCTTCTGAACTATTTTTATTAAAATAATGCAAAATTCCTGTGGGAAAAATATGCAACGATTTATTTGGAAATATAAGTGACAATATCCACAAGAATTTTGAAAAATAGAGCAAGAAAAAAATAATCCTTTGAAGTATTTAAACATAATGTTAAAACAATTAGTTTGAAAGTAATATGAATGTATAAATATATTAATGATGTATAATTTGAAGACCAGAAATGGAATCAAATACATATGAGAATTCAGCAGGTGCAAGAAAGACATTGCAAATTAGTTGGGAAAAGATAGTCACTATGACAACTTGCCAGCCATTTGTAGAAAAATAAACCTGCATTTTTACTTCATTATTTGCACCAGAATGTATTACAGATGGATCAGATATTTAAATGTCAAAATGAGACCAGAATTGTCTTAGAAGAAAAACATGGATTTTAAAATGTTAAAGTTGGAATGGAGACAGCCTTTTTAGACATGTGAAAATATTCAATAAAATGCTGTCTCATAAGAGATTCAGAGTTTTTAATGTGTTTTAACTACATTTTACTAGATACAAACTTAAAGCACAAAAATATCAAACCTTAGAAAGCAACAACAAACTAGGCAAAATGTTTGAGAATATATAGAACAGGTAACAAATACATTATATTAAACTACAAACAGTTCTTAGAAACCAAGTAACAACAAACTATTAACAAAAGATAATTCATAGGGAAAAAAAAGCATAAGAACTACAAATATCTAAGATTTTTTCTGGTTTTTTTTTTTTTTTAACTGTTAAATAAAGAAATGTAAATTAAATGAGAAAATATGTCAGTTACATGACTGGTGTATGATTTTATGAGATCAATAATAGTCTTATTTAGAGAAGGAAATGCTCTCATCTGTTGCTGGCAATGTAAATTGATGAAATAGTTTTGGAGCACAATTCTAAACATTCTGTAAAATGTAAAATGTAGTATCTTTTAGCCTAGCAATAATTGTTCACATAAAAATAAGATATATCTTATATACGTATGAATTGTGCACCTTCTGTATGTAGAGATACATACTATAAGTGTTATCTACAATGATAAAGAAATTGCTTACTGATAATTTCTGTGCTAAACATGTGTGGGATGGGCAATGAGTTTACAGGGTGAAAATCAGCAACTGAGGGATACATTTAGTCTTCATTGCTTATTTTTCGACACTTTTTATTTTTTTTGATGTGTGTATCCTTCAGTACTTTATTTATTTATTTTTTAACCATAAGCTCTGACTGTTCTTTTTTTTCCCTTAATGTTTCTTAATATCACCCTGGTTCATGACACAGGGTAATTACTGGTCCATGCATAATTTGCTCTAATTAATTAGTTGATTATTTTTAATAATGCAACAAACACTCGTGAATTAAAAACCCTAAGCCAAGGATAAAACCATGATAATAAACACATATTCATACGATCCCACTGCAAACATGCCCCTACCTTCTTCCACCACAAATACCATCCTAAATCCTGTTTGTCATTTTCTTATTCTCCTTTTTATATCATCTTATTGTTTCTATATATATAGTCCCAAAATATATGTTTCTTAATGGTATAGAAAGGTTATCAAGTTGTACCTTTTATAAAAAAGGTATCATGTTTGTCTAAGTTTCCTAGGATTGTCATAATAAAATACCACAAAGTGAGTGACTTTAATGAACAGGAATTTATTTTCTCTCAGTTCAGGAGGCCAGGAGTCGGAATTCAGTATGTAGCAGGGCTATGCTCTCTCTGCTGATGTTAGGGGAAGATCCTTCCTTGTCTCTCTCAGCTTCTGCTGGCTATGGCATTTCTTGGTGTTCCTTGGCTTGCAGAGGTATCTTCACAAGGTGTCTTCCCCCTCTGTGTGACTGTGACTGTTCTCTCCTTTTGTAAGAGGCCCCTGAAAAGGGATTGGAATTTGGACCCACCCTACTCTAGCGTGAATAAACTGATAATATCTTCAAAGAAAGATTGTATTTCCCCAAATAAGGTCACATTCACAGGTGTAGGTATTAGGACTTCAACATATCTTTTTGGATAACTCAATTCTATCCATAACAAAGTTGAATTTAATTTTTTACTTAATATTGTATTGCTAGGATTCATCCATATTGCAACATATTATTATAATTCTCTTTCTTCTTCCTCTTTTTTTCCTGTTAGCTAATATTCCACTGTATGAATATAGTACAGTTTATTTTTCTATTCTCCTTTTATCTTAAATAGAGTTATTATTAAGTTTCACTGTTATGAACTGCTGGACTAAACTTTCTTGTACATGTTTTCTGTTGTGTAAGAGAAATTTTTACATGGTTTCTCTTTGATATATAATTAGGTGTGGAATTCAGAGATTGTAAGGTATATGAATATTCAACCACAGGAGAAAATATCTGTTTTCCAAAGTAATTGTACCAGTAGACACTGTGTACTGACATCTTCTTCAACATTTACTTATCCTCATACTGTCGATTTTTTTCCCAAATTAATTGGGTATCAATTGTAGCTTATTATGGTCCTAACCTGTATTCCTCTGACCATCAGTGATATTGAATATTTTTTCATATGTTTATTGGCTGTATCTGTGAAATGCCTACTTATAGATCTTTTCCATTTTTTGCATTGGGTAGTTTGTGCACTTCCTAATGATTTGTAAGAGTTATTTGTATATTTTATGTAAATTATAAATATCTTCCTTCAATTTGTAACTTGCTGTTTACAATTTCTTTTGATGAAAAAATTATTAAATATAATACAGGGAAACATTCATCTTTTGAAGTAAATAGTTTTAGTGTCCAGTTTAAGAACTCTTTCCCTACTCAAAGATCTAAAATATATTTATCTATATTTTACAAACTAAAAAGTTTAAAGATTTATTTTTGTCTGTTGTTTGTAATCTGTCTGGGTTAATTTTTGTGTATGGTGTGAGGAAGAGATCCATTTATCATAGTTTTCTGCACGGATAACCAATTCTAAAGACTCTTTTTTCAATAGTTTCTTTCTCATTTTATTGCTTTTCTAATTTAAACTAGAAATTAAAAAAAAGAGAAATAAAAAATTATAATTGGTTTCATTCAATGGTATAAGTGAAAAATGTGGAATTAGAGAAATATTGTGTTATCTATATTTTTACAACAATAAAAAAAAAAATTCAAGGGCATAAGGTTAAACCAGAAAAGGTGTGCAGCAGAGTTGTATCCTTTCACTACACTTATTCAATCTGTATGCAGAGCAAATAATCCAAGAAGCTGGACTATATGAAGAAGAATGTAGTATCAGGATTGGAGGAAGACTCATTAACAACCTGTGATGTGCAGATGACACAACCTTGCCTGCTGAAAATGAAGAGGACTTGAAGCATTTACTGTTGAAGATAAAAGACTACAGCCTTCAGTATGGATTACACCTCAAAACATAAACCAAAAAACAAAACCTGTTGCCATTGAGTCGATTCTCAGAACATAAAGGAAACAAAAATCCTCACAACTGGACCAATAAGCAACATCATGATAAATGGAGAAAATATTGAAGTTGTCAAGGATTTCATTTTACTTGGATTCACATCAATGCCCACAGAAGCAGCAGTCAAGAAATCAAATGACATATTGCATTGGGCAAATCTGCTGCAAAAGTATTCTTTAAAGTGTTAGAAAGCAAAGAAAGATGTCTCCTTGAGAACTAAGGGGCTTCTGACCTAAGCCATGATATTTTCAATTGCCTCAAATGCATGCAAAAGTTGGACAATGAATAAGGAAGACTGAAGAAGAATTGATGCATTTGAAGTATGGTGTTAGCAAAGAATACTGAATTCACCATTGACTGCCAGAAAAATGAACAAATCTGTCTTGGAAGAAGTACGACCAGAATGCTCCTTAGAAGCAAGATGGCAAGACTTTGTCTCTCATACTTTGGACATGTTATCAGGAGAGACCAGTCCCTGGAGAAGGACATCGTGCTTGGTAATGTAGAGGGTCAGCAAAAAAGAGGAAGAAACTCAATAAGATGGATTGACTTTGTGGCTGCAACAATAGGCTCAAATATAGCAATGGTTGTAAGGATGGCCCAGGACCAGGCAGTGTTTCCTTCTATGATACATAGGGTCACTATCTGACTGGCTAGCACCTCACAACAATAGGATTATACCTAGTTTCCCCTTAAATTTTATCTCTCCTTAAATAGGCACAATTTGATCATCTAGCATAGAAGCCGCACTATGC
Organism: Trichechus manatus latirostris; assembly: GCF_000243295.1. Lineage (NCBI taxonomy): Eukaryota > Metazoa > Chordata > Mammalia > Sirenia > Trichechidae > Trichechus > Trichechus manatus. The sequence continues at coordinate 522,515 of NW_004444303.1, read as the reverse complement.
TCTTTTTCTTTAGGAACCTCCTTTCATTTCATTACTGTTGGATTAATGGTATACCACTACTTTTTATGGCTCTTGACTTCAGAAACCATTGTCGTCCAGTTGATTCCGACTCCTAGCGACTTCAGAGGTAAAGTGTTATTTTGGTTCTAATGCATTTACTGTCAAAGTGGGTTCCTTTTGAAATGTCTGAGGCCCAGCAGACCAGAGTTGCAGCCTCATTGCTATGTAGGTTGAGCATTCTATTAGGTGTTGCTTCCTGGATGTGTTAGTTTTGTAACGTTTGTCTTTTTTCCCTTTATTTCTGTGAGATAAGGCTTGCAAGCATAATTATGGCTTTCCTGTGTAATAGTTCGGAGGCCCTGGTGGGTTTGTTTTGGTTTTTCTGTGTCATATTTGAAAAATCAGAAGTTCCCCACATAGCCTAATGGAAAGGCGCCCACAATAAATTACTTATCTAGCTCTCATTGGTACATTGTCATACCGCAGATTGGTGACGTCACAGCGCCACTTGCCTTATTGGTAGCTTGTATTATAAGATCATATTTCTCAAAATCCATATTACCAACCAAACTTTAAACACACTGAATTAGTAAGCATGCATTCCAATACTGAAAACATATGCCATAAAAAAAAAAAAAAGGAGATAAAGTGTAGTAACAAAAGGGTAAAGATGACTAATAGAATGGGAGACGTTTGTGTGTTCATACGTGTCCTGTATTAGTTCCTAGCTTTTTTTTTTTCCCACCTCACATACTGCTATGAATGAACTCAGACAGTTCAACGTATGGCATCTACATTTCAAACCGGAAAGAAGTATCCAGAGTGCCTAAATTTTAAATACAAGTATTTACAAATAATATCATAACCTTATTGTGTTTTCTTTTTTTTTAATTTCCATACACTATTTAAACAGTTATAGAGGCGTGATTTTAGTTTATCCTTCCAACAAATTAATAAAAAGAGACTTTTATTATTGTCCCACTTTCACACGTGAGAAAACTGAAGATTAGAGGGGTTATGTAATTTGCTAACATCTACATGTCGTGTTTGAAGGAACTGGGATTTAAACCTAATTCTTTCTTGTTAAAAATCACATGTTCTTCCCCACTATGTAAAATTATCTTTCTGCTCCCCTGGAGTATGTTTGCTGTTTCCGCATCCTTTATTGTTTATCCACATTCCCAGGTTTTACCTTTGTAGCTGAGTTAGTTTGTGCTCAGTCCTAGTCCCATCTTCATATATGTGGCCTCTGTTAGGTCCTAGAACTTTTTCTTACATGCTAAGTGGACCAGCTTAAGTCAAGGTATAATACCTGAGCGTGAGTTTGTAAAAAAGCATCAAGGATACCCAAATATCAAATAAAAGATACTGATTTCCAGTATTCAACTCTGATTCTAAATTTATTTTTCATGTTTTTTTAATAGAGAAACTGAAAAAATATATAAACACATGAGGATCAACGTAGCAAGTGTTCTGTGTTATGTAAATTTTGCCAAGAATATGTAAGAAACTTAGCTTACTTTCCTGAGATAGAAATTGACTTAATTTTGGAAAAAGTGTTATTGGAAGGTTATTAAAAAGTTACTGATTGTGAAAAAAAATTTTTGGATTTTGTGCAGAGTTAATTGGATAAATACCGGAATCTAATGTCAACATTAGAATGTGACAACTAAAAAAAATTAAAAATAAAATAATTTTCTCCAGATGCCACCATATATGACTAGCCCATTAAACCCAGTGTGACAATAATCCTTTCCCACTGTTCGGGCCTCAGCAACACCCTTGCCTATAGAGTCTGTCTTGGAAGAGTCCATATGCTGCTATTGACACCAATTTCCCTGGCAGTGTAATCACTAAGGCAACTTACTAAGCTACTCTGCAAGCTTTAGGTAAAGCAGGCATCTCATCAATATCCTGTGCTTCGTCCCACAAAAGAAGAATATCAAGAATGTACACTGAATCAGTGCCTGGGCACTCTGTAGGGTACACAAAATCATTGACAGTCCTGCTGAGATTTCTTCAGTTGTCAAAAGGATAAATGATCAATTTGCATGGGATGATGGAGATTTGTTTTTTAGTTTGATATATGTAGTGGATTATGTCTGTGAAGTAATGAGAAATGTTGAATGCATTGGTTACTATTGTCATTAATATTTAGCAGAGGAGTAGGAAGTGATATGCCAGCATATTACCTGTGTTCCACACATATTCCTTGCTGTCCGTATTTAATAATTGCTCTGGAGCCCTAGTGACGCGGTGGTTAAGAGTTCGGCTGCTAACTAAAAGGTCAGCAGTTCAAATCCACCAGCCGCTCCTTAGAAACCCTATGGGGCAGTTCTACTCTGTCCTAAAGGGTCACTATGAGTCAAAATCAACGGCAGTGGGTTTGGTTTTTGGTTTGGGACCCAACTTCATTTTTGTGATCAGTGTCAATTACTCCTGTTGACTTTTTCCATTGCCTCCTATCTCTTGGCAAGAAGAGACTAGCAGTTACTACGGGGTCTCTGTAGTTTAAAGCAGGATCTCCAGATTCATAGATCTTAAAATTATATGGAAAAGAACCAAGAATCCTCCAAGTGGGTCACTGTTAAGCCAACTTATACATTCACCCCATGATTTCCAACCCATGTATTTTATCTACTTGATACATAGTACCATATGACAGTTTCTGATTTACAGTGTACATCATGCACTAGAAGATAGCACTCCATCTTCAAAGTGACATTCTATTACTCTAAGGGTCCAGCAACTTCTAGGTCTTACAGTATGTGATGGGGCAGTGGTATCCATGACCAGGTATGCAATGCCTCAGCTCCTTTGTGGTATAATGGGTTAGATGGTATGATATAATGTTACATGGTATCTTGCACTTATGATAAAACACTTGAAAGTCCTCAGATAGTGGTGCTGGACAAACTCTGCAAGTAAGAAAGTTACAACCATACGTTGAATAGGTACCAGTTCTAGTCAATATTAATCAATGCCCCTTCCATTATGGGAAGGATCCAACGTAATCATCATTCAATCACATGGCTAGTTAATCTCCACAAAGGATTGTGCCATTTTGGGGTCTCAGCATAGCACTCTGTAGCTGGTAAACAGGACTTAATGCAACACCAGTAGCAGTTTCAGCCTTAGTGAATGGGACCTCACGCTGTTGGGCCCATGCATAGTCAGTTTCTCTCCCATCATGGTTACTTTATTCATGTGATCACTGTGGTAGGTCTAGGTGGCTAGTAACAGAAGTTGGACGATGTCAGTTGGCTCAGTCATTCTGTACGCTTGGATGGTCTCTGGTGGGCATTGACATACAATAAACGAATATACATATATATATAGCTATAGAGTCAATTCTGACTCCTAGCTAACCTGTAGGATAGAGAATAACTGCCCCATAGGGTTTCCAAGGCTGTAATCTTTATGGAAGCAGACTGCCACATCTTTCTCCCGTGGAACAGCTGGGGGGTTCTAACCGTCAGCCCTTGGGTTAGCAACCGAGTGCTTAACCAGTACATCACCAGGGCTCCTTGACATAAAATACAATGTTCTTAACACTTTACATCCATTCACACAGGCTCAACCACAGCCTTATTCCAAAAGCCCCTTTGTTCCTTAGCTCACTTTTTTTCTTCCTTCCAGGCAGCTGACCAGCTATCCAAGTCAGTTGTCATTGCCTCAGGTAACTTCTCTTTGCACAAAAAGTGGATGACCTTGTTTCCTCTCTGAAGACCTGCCACTGGGAGAATGTCTCCTCACTACCACCACCATGGTGAAGTGGGGCTCTACTGCAGTAAAAGTCTATTTTTAGCATGTATTTATATAAAAAATCAACTCATCTACTAAGTAATTCAGCCTTTTTCACCTCCATCAGCTGACTGTAACGGTGGCACCCCCACCCCATGGCCCTAGTTCTGAGTTGAGGGTGAAGCATTGCTATAGCAGTGATGAATGACATTGTGGTCTGCCCTTTTGGCCATGTTTTTGCTTGATCTCAACTGTACTGCTTCTATTTTACTATGGGTTGTTATGGGCCCATCTGACCTTATGACAATGGATAAGTCTTTCAGAACCGAGGTTGTTGTGACTACTCTGAAGATGAATGGATTCCAATCCAAAATTTGGTTCAGATATTGAAACTAATGATACAACAACACACTGAGAATGTCTGAAAAGTTTATTGCTCATATAATGAGGCTTTCTGTGGAGAGCATAGAGACACCCAAGCAGGTCCAAAAATAGCTTGAGAGAGTTGGAAAGGAGACTAGCTTGAGGTTTTTACTGTGGTTAGAGGGTGAGGCCAGAGTAAGAGCACCTGCTGACATCAAAGGAGGGAACACTCAGACTTTATCATCTTGTCCAGATGTGGAGCACAAGGTGAAGAGAGAGGGATGAGGCTTAAAAGCTCTCTAGCAGTCAAACATCAGAAAATAAAGTCAGACGTCTCATTCCAGGCCCCACAGGGACTTATCTTCTTGTAGCCCTGTCATATAACAGGAGCCCTGTTTGAAATGGTGCATATTTACCTACTACAGATGATATTATCTTACTCAAAATCCAAAGGATGTGCATTGTGATCTCCTATTGGGACTTACCTTAAAACCCACAGTGTCTTATCTTCTCACAGATATCTTTAGTATTATAGGGTCTGCTGAGTCATATAGCCCATGTAAAAAGGTTGCTTTGCACCATTGCATGAACCTTCTGCAGAGCCTTTTTGAGCCCTGAATACCACTAAATACTAGCAGTGTTCTCTGTCACCCGGGAAATGAGTTGGACTAATATTCCTAAGTGTGTAGTTATGGCCTCTTGATCTCAAAGAAGTCTATCAGGCATTATGATTCATTCTTCATGTTGGGAAGTATAAGATAAAATAATTTATTCTTCATTTTAGATGTAATTCCAAGCATGTGTCAGACCACTAGACCCCTAAGAAATTCACTATTGTGATAGGCCCTGAATGAATGTATCTCCCAGCTTCTAGAACACTGAGTCTTATGATGGCGTCCATTGTACTGCAATGTTTAACCATTTAGTCTGATTAACTTATTATCATTAATATAGTGGAAAGCAAGACAATTAATATAGCCAAGAACAAGAACTTAAATACATGCTGTTGTCCATCCTATACAAGTGCAAGGTGCTTTTGATTTTTCTTACCGATAAGGATGCAAAAGAATACATTTGTTAAATAAATGGCTGCATAACATGTTTCTGAGACTATATTAATCTTCTCTTGGAAATATACTACATCCAGCATAACTTACAATTGGGGTTATTAGTTTGTTGAGTTTTAGGTAGTCCATTGTTATCTTCTAGGATCTACATAATGAGTTAAACAGGAGTATGTTGGCAACCACCAATTATGCATCTTCAGTCTTTAGGGGTACATTAATTCTGTTGTTTCTGTAAGGATGAAATATATATTTATATACTATCTTGGTCATAAATTGAAAGGCAGTTTTAGAGACTTCTACTTAGCTTTCAATTCTTACCTTGTAAGCCAAAAAACCAATGTATGGGTTTTGCCAACTACCAATGTATTAATTCCCTTTATATGTATAGGAACCAGAGAAATGACCATCAGGTACATTTGTAGACTTGGCAGACTTACTCTTAGCCAGACTCCACACACCCCCAATTCAACTAGTAAACCTTTATAACACTTTGTGTCCCTGGGTATCAATGTTTTCATCTTTTATCATGTGTACATTTTACCATGTTGTTATTAGCTATCTTTGAGTCAGCTCTCAACCCCACATGACCCCGAGCACAATGAGATTGGACTGTTGTGATCCATAGGGATTTGATTGGATAATCTTTCAGAAGTAGTTAATCAGGCTTTCCTTTTTAGTCTGTCTTAGTTTGGAAGGTCTGCTGAAACCTGTTCAACATCCTAGCAACACTCAAGTGTCTACTGATGGACAGGTGATGGCTGTGCTTGAGGTAAATTGGCTGGTAATCAAACTGGGATCTCCCACATGGAATGAGAGAATTCTAGCACTGAACCACCACTGCCCTCATATATGCGCAATAGTCCTTTAAAATTTTGTGTATCGCCCCATTTTCTTGTTTAGAGTAACCTGAGTAAAATATGGCCATAGGTACTTTGGGGAAGTACTGGAGGATCATTACAGTATAAAATTGTCATAGTATTCTGAGGGTCCCTTTATCACTGGGACCTAGTATTTATTTCAGTTAACAGATCCTGAGAACTAGCTGAACAGAAATTAGAAAATGGATATTGACTTTGCAGCCTACAGTTATCTATCCCTAACTTCTTGTGGTTATACAGATTGAGTAATGCCCTTGCTGGCTGCCCATCTCTTTTTTCTTCTAGGAACAACATTTCTATAGCTCTTTTCATAGCTCTCTATATCCCACTGGTTTTGCTCTAGAGAACCCAACTCAAATTTGAATCTTAAATAAGATTTCTTTCTTTAATATTTCTTAATAAAAATGGAATATTTCATGGAAATATTTTATAGAATTTTTTAATTCCCTAGCATTTTACTTTAACCTGTGTTTTAGTGCCAAGTACTACAAGTATTTTACGCTGTATATACATAAATGATGATATTTATTAGATGTTGCTTTATATATTTTATATTATGAAATAGGAGAAATGATAATCCATATATTTGTTTCCTAGATGTAATGTATGTGTTATTAATACTTATACAAAATTAATTATTTTTTGTATTAATGAATCCATTCAGAAAAACAATATGTAATACTATGATGAAAAATACAGAGAACTGTGAATTTGGTTATAATGAACTGAACAGCATGCATGCCTGCACTTATATGAAAGTCTTTCTTTAAAACAGCCAAAAATATAGCTAGTGTCATCACTGTAATGATGCAATGCTCCATTTTCATTAGGAAATATTAAAGAAAGAAATCTTATTTAAGATTCAAATTTAAGAGTTGTTAGAAATTAACTGAGTTTTAATTGCCATACCATGAATAAGACATTTTACTCATTTATTCATGTACCTGTTCATTAAACAATTATTGAGACCTACTCTGTTTTTACCCAATAGTTTGTAAGATGAAGTGAAAATGAATAATTACTTATAATATTTTAGCTAAAAGCAGTTGTACTCAAGTATACTCAAAATATTCAAAAGGCCTGCACTAACTTTGAGGGTCTTTACATTTTCATATAGTAAAAAAGCTGTCTCTGAATTTTACTTTTCCTTTTTGGATCCCAGGTGCAACAAATGAGGTTATAGATAGTAACTGAACCATTCATGACCATCTACTAATGAACTTTGAGACAATTACCTTATCTCACTATATGGTTTCCACACCAATTTATGTTTGTGTTCTTCTGCCAGTTTTAACCATCATCCTGATGATTGTTTGTCATTTCTTACTTTCCTTTTTTATATGCTTTCATTCCACTTATATATATTCGTATAAAGGAAAAAAGCATTAGTTGCTTTAAACTATTAAAATATTATGCTGTAAAAGTTTTTTTTCTGGTTTTAATTTTCAGTTAATTTTATATTGCTAAGATGTGACAACCTGACTCCAGGTTGCATAATAATATATTGTTGCATAATAGTTGAAACCATTAAGGTTGTGTGTCAACTTGGCTGGGCTATGTATGATCCTTAGTGGTTTGGCAGTTATGATATAGTCTGGCAGTCATATAATGATGTAATCACTTCCATGATGAATCTGATATAATGTGATTACTTACATGATGGGATCTGCTGTGAGAAGTTAATCAGTTGAAAGGGCGTTTCCTTGGGGGTACGGCCCGCATCCAATATAGGTGGATTTTCTGGCAAGTTTCAAGGGCTTTTGCTCTTTGTGGATCCTGCAGCTGGCTCCTGTTTGTCTGACCTCCAGTTCTTGGGACTTGAGCTAGCAGCTTACCTGCCGTCTTGCCTACCTATCTTGGGATTTGTTGATCTTCACAGCTTGTGAGCCAGAGACCTGCTGTTTAACCTGCTAATCTTGGGTTCACCAGCTCCTGCGGCTGTGTGAATCAGGAAAATACTCCAACTTGACCCAGGGACTTGAGACGTTCCAGTGTCTACAACCATGTGAGTCATTTCCTTGACATAAATCTCTCTATATATACATTTATACTCTATACTGGTTTTGCTACTCTAGAGAACCCAGCATAAGACAATAGTAAAATTCTTTTTTTTTTTTTTAACTGCTGTTCAATCTATTCAATAATTATTGCGTGAATATACTGCATTTCTGTGTGTGCGTGTGTGTGTGTGCGTGTGCGTGCATGTTATCTAATGTTGGTGGGCATTTGGATGGTTTCCAATTTTTGGTTTTTTTGCTAATGTGAAAAAATGCTGGCTACGATAATAATTACTTTACCTGTTGCCTCTGGGAAAAGGATACATTTTTCTTTGAATATATATTTAGGGTAGAATTTAGAGGTCAAAAGGATATGAATGTTCAACTACAGGGAAAATGTCTAACAGTATTTCAAAATGGTTAGAACAATTTATACTCCCATTAGCAATGTATTAGAGATCCTGAGTATCCAATCATTCCAATAGCTAGTTTTGTCAGACTTTTTATTTTTTGTCAATCAGTTGTATTTAAAATGGTATTTCATTTTGGTCTTGATTTGTATTTTCATCATGACTCTCAAAGTCAAATACCTCTTCAGATATTTATTGTCCATAAATACATAAGAAATACATGCTTATGTTTCTTGTCCATTTTTCTATTGAACTATTTTGTGACATTGCTATTAATTTGTGTTTTTTTAAAAATATTCTTGCTATTAATTCAGTGCCAGTGTGTACACTGCAAATATTGTCTTTTAGTTTTTAATGTGTCATTTCACTTCCTCTACTGGGTCTTTTGATCAACAAGAATTCTTAACTTTAATATAGCTAAATGTATAAATATTTTCTTTTAGAGTCAATGTTTTCAGTGCCTTAAATAGGAAATGTTTTCCTCATCTAATAAGTAAAGCTATTTAGTAATATTTTTTATTAATATGTTCATAGTTGTTTTTGACATTTTGATGATGATAATTCATTTAGTATTTATTTTTACATGTGCTTTGATAAAAGAACTAATTTTATCCTTCACTTTATGGAGAACAATTTTTGAATCTCCATTTATGAGTTTTTATGTTATATCCACTGATCAAACCCACCAACTATGTTTTCCAGCAAAGTTCCAAGCATACATTATTATGTTTTTGATTACTCTTGTCCATTTCATTGGTCATTTTGTTGATATCTATATGGAACTCACACAGGTGTAGTTACTATAGGTTTAAAATAAATTCTGTTACCTGTTGGAGTATGTCTTCTCTCAATATTCTTATTTAAGGAATTTATGGCCATTCTTGACCTTTTACTTGCCCATACAAACTTTAGAATCATTTAATTAGTTCCCACAAACCTATTTTTGAGATAATGATTTTAATTCTTTGAATCTGTAGTTTAATTTGGGTAGAATTGACATCTTATGATATAGTTTTCCTATTTACTATTATGGAAATAGTCTTTTATTTAGGTCTTCGTTGTAACTCATAAAAAGGTTTTTTTTCTGTAGGTATTGTGGAATTAGCATCAGAGATTTATTTTTAGTTATTTTATGATAACATTGTGAGTTGTTTTCTCTTTAACTTAATTTTATTAGCTTCAAAAAGAGATTTAAATATAAAAATGAAACAATTTTGTAATAAAATAAGGACCAAAAAAAGAAAAAAACGAAAAACACCCAAGCCCGTTGCCATCGAGTCAATTCTGACTCATAGTGACCCTATAGGAGAGAGTAGAACTGCCCCATAGCGTTTCCAAGGAGCTTCTGGTAGATTTGAACTGCCGACCTTTTTGTTAGCAGCCAAATACTTAACCACTGCGTCACCAGGGCTCCAATAAATAAGAGGAGATGAAGATATTTTGGAGACAAATATAGAGACACTATATCTTTTCCTCTTAAATATTCAATAAGAATGTAATGGCATCAGAATCATATTTTAATGGTAATATCATAACATTCAGATCTAAATGTTTGCTATCAGTTAAAAATAGTGTTTTTTTGTCAATTTATATCCTAATTCTTATATCATTTATTAATTAAAATACTTTGAACCAAGTTTAGATGCTTTGTTATTAAAAATATCTATTTCCAGTCAACACTTGTCTCCTGAGCTCCTAATTCTCTCTCTCTCACACACACACACTCATTACATTTCTACCTGGATCTCTCATAAGTATCTCACATACACCATATCTAATTTTTTATTTTTTCACCACCTCCAAATTCCCTCTCCTCCAATGTTTATTATCCATTTTTTTATGAAAAAATCAAAGCCTCAAACCAACAATGTATTATTAACTTATTTTCTTCTTTGCCCCATAAATTACTGATTCCCATTGTTTATCCCTCTTAAATATCTTCTCTTCTCCACTCTAACTGCCAATGCTTTAGTTCAAGCTTTCATTTTCTCTTAAACTCCTCCAGTGCATTCCTCAATAGTTTCCTTAGTTTTAATCTTTTTTATGTCTAATTCAACTTTCTCACTGTCTCCATTATTGCTAAGAGCATAATTTTTACATGTATACTCTGTGAACCTTAGTTTGTAAAGTAGTTTGCAAAATGTTGATGCTTAAGTGTGGGTTTGAGTTTTGTAAAGAATAAAATGTCATTGACTGGTGAATGGGAGTTAATTTTATTTGAGATAAAAATAAAACAAAAATAATTACATAACAATTCTGATTTCCTTGTGTTACCTGCATATGTCACTGCTCAAATCCACCTTGTTAACTTTATTCTATAATTAACTGAGATATCTAGTCCCTGAAAAATCTAATTTTAGCTAAAGATATGAAATTAATGACCACCTCCCTGGCTGCTACCCATCCCTCCCCTTCCACACTTCCTCACTCAACACTTTGCAATGCCACAATTTTCCATGATTAGTACTAAAATGCCCAGAAGGGATGGGAAGGCAGCTAGGAGAGCTGTGTTTCCCTAGAGTCACTTTATTATAAACATACTCTGAAATTTGAAAAATTTAATCTAAATCCCCCTTTAGTGTGCATAAGTTTTTCAGAGAAATAAACAGAGTTCCTTCAATAAAAAGGAATGTACCTGCCTCAATCCCCTATTTTTAACTTTAGAAGAATCATCTTGCAAAGAGACATCACAGTGAAAAAAGGATGAGCTTTGGTATGCTAGGACTAGAATCAAAATCTGAGTCAGCCATTTGTTGGCTAAGAAATTGTATGGAAGGGGTTAAATCTCTATGAACATCTCTTTATCTGTCAAACGGAGATGACGATGTATCGGTTACAGTGTTATAGAAGAGATTGATTTAAGATAACTCATAAAAATTAGTTGGTACAAATAATTTCCCCAATTACTTCAACACAAGCATTTTAGTGGCCTGGTGTCTAATATTTGAAATAGAATTTGTGAGTTTAATAATAAAATGCTGTTTTCAAAATGTTTAATGTTGTATAAATCATTAACACAATCTCTTTGATTTAGAGAGGCATGTATTGGTAATCATTTATTATCTGAGGATATTATGACTCTTCCAGTCCATGGACTGCGAGAAGAATGGACAAATCAGTCTTGGAAGAAGTACAGCCAGAATGCTCCTTAGAAGTGAGGATGGTTCCAGAGGCAAGATGAGAATACAGAAAGGGACAGGAGCTGGTTGGATGGACATGGGAAACCTGGGATGGAAAGGGGGAGTATGCTGTCACATTATAGGGATTGCAACTAGTGTCACATAACAACTACATAATGAAAAAAAAGAAGTGAAGATGGTGACACTTCGTCTTACGTACTTTGGACATGTTGTCAAGAGGGACCAATCCCTGGAGAAGGACATCATGCTCGGTAAAGCAGAGAGTCAGCTAAGAAGAGGAATACCTTCAATGAGATGAATGGCTACAACAGTAGGTTCAAACATAGCCAAGAATTGTGAGGATGGCGCAGGACCGGGCAGCATTTCGTTCTGTTGTACATAGCATTGCTAAGAGTCAAAACATACTAGATGGCACCTAACAAAAGCAACATTATGGCTAAAAGTGATTAGGAAATTTGCTTAAGATCACACAATTCACAAAAAACAGATCTAAGTCTTTAATCTACCGTTTCAGATTTCAAACCCTGTCTTTGCATTATCACTGCGAGCATGCACTATCCAATAAAGGGTTTCATTTTAATGCAGTCATTGAAGACATTCTATTTCACAGTTGTTAACTAACTTTAGTGCTAGTAAATTCTGTTAATTTAGGACTGAATCTGCTTCACAGTAACTTCTAACCCATGGTCCTACTTTGATTCTCCAGAGCCGCACAGACTAACATTATTTGCTCACACAGAATGATATTTCAAGAACTGTCTTCTTCCTCATATCTTCTATTTCCCAGATGTTACTCAATTCTGGAGGAACCCATATTTGAATAGACATCTTCAGAGGATTACGGGGTAAATGATTGCAGATCCTGCTGTAGGATGTGCTGCCAATGACTGCTGTGAGGTCAGTCGGTGCTCTTCTTCAGCAGATCCTCATTATGAACAGTCATATCAAGTGTGATTTTCTATTTCGTATGTGAATGTATGTTAACGAAGGATAGGTTGGAAGCTTACCATCATAGAAATAGCCACAAAGTAAGTTTCAATTAGAAGGTACTTTTGAAAATACTATGCTGCTTGGCAGGTGGAATCATTGGGCCTCAAAATGTATTAAAGAAAAGTTGGAGGAAAGCAGATATTTGTGTTACTAGTCTTCCCTGCAAAGGATCTAGGAGTGAATTTAAATGAGCCCTTCTGTTTTTAATTCCTAGCACATTAGATTCTGCATTATATCCTGCATAAGTACAGCTGAAGGACTGTTACAGAGCAGGCTGGTGATGAAACACAGATAATATTGGTTACAAAAAATAATTACTGGACCAGCACCTTGATATTTTAAGTGAAGCTCATCAAACTTCATAATTTGTGTGTGTGTGTGTGTGTGTGTTGGATGCTTTATTGGAAATAAAATGCATCTGAGAATAGTAATGATGCATAGTTCCACAGTTTAAGCTAGCAAACTGAGTCAGTATGGGCACCAATGTCTTTATCATTTAATCCAGACAGCTTGCCTACTGGAAAATTTTCTTAATATTCCAGTTAAAATAGTCTTAGGTCTGCAAATTTTGTGTGTGTGTGTGTGTGTGTGTGTGTATGTGTACATATGTACAATTTGTAAGGCTGCAATAATCAGTCGATCCTCATCTACACTATCATATTTGTAAGATATAATTAGCTGTTGCTGAACAGCATACATTATACATAGAATTAAAGGTTACAATATATAATTTTTAAAATTCTATCAAGGACAGCACTAAGGACCATTATGATCTATGTACATCATGTTGTGAACTAGTTTATCGGAGCCTTTGAAACAAAACTTAAAATTGAAAATAGATATTAGCTTACAGAAGAGAGGAGATACCACTGCTCAAAAGAGTTTGCTTCAGGTACATGAAAGCTAACAGGAAGCAGCAGAGACCTAAGACAGAAAGATGTCATCATGGGATAGCAAGTTAATTAGAAGAGATAAAAAAGCATGCAAATTCTTTTTTATTTTCCTCAGTTGAAGGTATCTAGTGGCCCGCCAAACCTTCTACTCTCATTTACCAGCAATTTTATTCTATAATTATTTTAGTTGCTGCATTTACTCATCTTCTTAAATTCTTTTTCAACCTCTTCTATCATTTTGCTCATTCCTTCACAAAAAACCAAAAACCCACTGCCATCGAGTCAATTCTGACTCATAGCAACGCTATAGGACAGAGTAGAACTGCCCATAGGGTTTCCAAGGCTGTATATCTTTACAGAAGTAGACTGCAACATCTTTCTCCCACTGAGCAACTGGTAGGTGCTGAGTGATTTGGTGGGTTCAAACCACCGACCTTTCAGTTAGCAGTCAAGCATTGTAACCACTGCACCACCATGGCTCTTGATTCCTTCACTAATAAGTTAAAAATAAATTTGTCACATATTCACTTAAAAACAGTCCTATTCTCTTATTTCTGAGATATCTGAAAAGTTGTGGTAAAAGAAAAGAGTACCTTAATACTTTCTGATTCTCCTCAAAGCAAAAGATAAACCTTACCATGAGCTGAGTTTGTCATAATTAAAGAGACACAGAGCTAAAAGGAGTCACTGGGTGGCACAAACAGTTAAGTGCTTGACTACTAGCTGAACAGTTGGTGGTTCAAACCCATCCAGAGGTGCTTTGGAAGACAGGCCTAGTGGTCTGCTTTTGAAAGGTCACAATCTTGAAAATCCAATGGAACAGTTCTACCCTGCATACATGGGGTTGCCATGAGTTGGAATTGACTCCACAGCAACTAACACCAACAATAACCCAAAAAGGGTTCCTCCAAAACTTTCAACCAATATACAGAGTTAAATAACCAACTTCCTTATTCCTCTTAACAACATTATTTTCTTTCCCTCAACAGAAGTAACATAATACCACACCAAAGCTTCATAAAATTTTCATTTTTATTTCACTTAAAATTGAAATGCAAAAATGTATCGCTATTTTGACTCTAATTCCATTTTCTTCATCTTATTAAAAATATGGTTATTTTTAGTTGTCTTTATTTTATTTATTTATTTATTTTAATAACCTGTAGGCACTTCACATAGGATGAGTTATATCTGTAGGTTTCTGGAATTTCCTCAACTTTTAGAGATTGTGAGGCATGAACACTATTAATCCAAGATATATTTTTTGCAAATTTGGCTATTTGTGTCTCCTTGCTTTCCTTTTATTAACCCATGTCTTAGTCATCTAGTGCTGCT
>NW_004444303.1:504186-505884 GCF_000243295.1 Trichechus manatus latirostris | reverse complement strand
CTTTTTTCAAAGAAAAAATATTTTTGTCTAATATATACTGACAAAAATACATGTTTTTGGAGACAAGAAAAAAAAGCAGCTTTTAGATTTTTGGCTAAATAGTAAATAAATACTTGCATTGTTGGTTCAAATATTAGCTGTAGAATTACATTTTTTAAAGATAAGGTAGCTTTGGTGGAAAAGCAATATTACCTAGAATTTACCCTTCAGCCTTGGTGGATGTGCATCTGTCTTTATTATTTCCTTTTCCTCCATCTCAGAAGAAGATCATTGATAATTTAGTTTTCGAAGCATCAGTATCATATATACTCAATTTAAGTAGCATACATACTCTTTAGGAAAACTTCCATTCAAGAGTGGTTAAAATAATTCCTATCTCTTATGCGCCTTTTCATCAATGATTGTATTCAGTTTATATCAGAAATGACTGATATACCCAGCTCTAAAGTTATACCAAAAAGTTAGTTTTTGTCTTTATAGCTTTAATTCAGATGCTAATTAGTAATTATTTAATCATTTTAACATTAATCTGTAATTTAATTTGTATAATTTCTTCCTATTTATATTTGGCTAAATGTACAACTTAAATATTCCTAAAACAATTCAACTGGTATATTACATTAATATTGAATTATCACATTAGTTTACCAACCAGTTAGGGTACTAATGGTCACCTGCTTCTTGTCCTAGCCCCACACTAATTTCATACTCAACACAAAAGACAGAATGATCCTACAAAAAATAAAACCAGTGGTGATTACCTAACATAATTTATATACATCATGTAATTCACATACATGAAACTCAAAGAGAAAAATATATTTCCATCATCTTTCATTTTAAATGATATAAACAGCGTCATTGACTAGCAAACAAATAATATGATGCAGAGATTTAAAGTTACAGATGGAAACCTAGGAGGGAACCATAGTTTTGAGTTCCACCACACATCTGTCAGTTTGTCATACTGTGGTGGCTTGCATGTTTCTGTAAGGCTGGAAGATATGGTGGACTTGTTTCAGCAGAGCTTCCAGATTAAGACAGGGTAGGAATAGGAACTTTTGGTTTACATGTGAAAAAAATTGGTCAGAGAAAACCTTATGGATAGCAGCGGAACATTGTCTGATATAGTGCCAGAAGATCAGCTCCTCGGGTTGGAAGGCACTCAAAATATGACTGGGAAAGGGCTCCTCCTCAAAGTACAGTCAACCATAATAACATTAATAGAGTAAATCTTTTGGGACTTTCATTTGCTGATATGCCACAACTCAAAATGAGAAGAAACAGATGAAAACATCCATTAATAATAAGAACATGGAATGTATGAAGTATGAATCTAGAAAAATGAGAATCATCAAAAATTAAATGGAATCCATAAAGATTAATATCGTAGGCATTAGTGAGTTGAAATGGACTGGTATTGGCCATTTTAAATAAGACAATCCTATGGTCTAGTATGCTTGGAATGACAAATGGAAGAGGAGTTGTGTGGCATTCCTTGTCAAAAAGAACATTTCAAGATTGATGCTGCAGTAAAATGTCAGTGATAGGATAATATCCATACAACTACAAGGAAGACCGTTAATACAATTATTATTCAAATTTACCACTAAGGCCAAAGATGAAGAAATTGAAGATTTTTACCAGCTTCTGCAGTCTGAAATTGTTTAAGCACGAAATCAGGATGTATTGATAATG
>NW_004444303.1:499385-503456 GCF_000243295.1 Trichechus manatus latirostris | reverse complement strand
CACTGAAGAAAAATTCAAGCCTCACGTTGCAATATTGAAGGATTCTACAGGGAAAATACTGAACAATGCAGGAAGCATCAAAAGAAGATGGAAGAAATATACGGAGTTGCTGTACCAAAAAGAATTGGTTGAAGTTCAACCATTTCTGGAGGTTGCATATGATCTAGAACTGCCGGTATTGAGGGAAGAAGTCCAAGCTGCACTGAAGGCAATGGCAAAAAACAAGGCTCCAGGAATTGACAGAATACCAATAGAGATGTTTCAACAAATGGATGCAGCACTGAAGGTGCTCAATTGTCTATGCCAAGAAATTTGGAAGACAGCTACCTGACCAACCAACTGGAAGAGATGCATATTTGTGCCCATTCCAAAGAAAAGTGATCCAATAGAATGTAGAAATTATCAAGCAATATCATTAATATCACATACAAGTTAAATTACGCTGAAAATCAGTCAAAAGCTGTTGCAGCAGTACATCAACAAGGAACTGCCAGAAATTCAAGCCGTATTCAGAAGAGGATGTGGAACGACGGATATTATTGCTGACGTCAGATGGATCTTGGTTGAAAGCAGAGAATACCAGAAGGGTGTTTACTTGTGTTTTATCAACTATGCAAAGGCACTGGACTGTGTGGATCATAACAAATTATGGATAACTTTGCGAAGAATAGGAACTGCAGAACACTTAATTGTGCTCATGTGGAACCTGTACATATATTAAGAGAATTTAACTACATTTAAACAGAACCAGGGGATACTGTGTGGTTTAAAATCAGGAAAGATTGGCATCAATGTTTAATCCTTTCACCATACTTATTTAATCTGTATGTTAAGTAAATAATCTGAGGAGCTGGATTATATGAAGAGGAATTCAGCACCAGTATTGGTTGAAGACTCATAAACAACCTTGACTCAGATGACATAACCTTGCTTACTTAATGATGAAGATCAAAGACTACAGCCATCAGTATGGATTATACCTTAAACAATACCTTAAAAACAATAATCCTCACAATTGGACCAATAAATGGAGAAAGTATTAAAGTTGTCAAGGATTACATTTTACTTGGAGCCACAATCAACGCCTATGGAAGTAGCAGTCAAGAAATAAAATGACATATTGCGTTTGGCAAATCTACTGCAAAACACCTCTTTCAAGTATTGAAAAGCAAAGATGTTTCTTTGAGGAGTAATGTGCACCTGACCAAAGCCATGATATTTTCAATAGTCTCATATGCATGCGAAAGTTGGACAATGAAAAAGGAAGACCAAAGAAGAACTGATGTCTTTGAATTACATTGTTGGCGAAGAATATTGAATGTACTATGGACTACCAGAAGAATGAACAAATCTGTCTTGGAAGAAGTACAGCCAGAGTGCTTCTTGAAAGTAAGAATGGAGAGACTTCATCTCAAGTACTTTGGACATGTTATCAGGAGGAACCAGTTACTGGAGGAGGACAGCATGTTTGGTAAAGTAAAGGGTAAGCGAAAAAGAGGTAAACCCTCAACGAGATGAGTTGACACGGTGGCTGCAACAATGGGCTCAAACATAGCAATGACTGTGAGGATGGTGCAGGACCGGGTACTTTTTCATTCGGAACTGACTCAACTACACCTAACAACAACATAACTCCTTTTTCATAGCAGTTCACTGTATATTAACATTGTCTGGCTTGCAGTGAGTGAACATCAGAATCACTGAGGGTCAGTATTGTAAACTGGGGAAATTTTAATCAGATTTACTGTAAAGTACCTGTTTTATAGTAGGATACTTTTTCAAACATCTGCAGACATCATTGTGAATAGAGATGTACAATTTACCAAATGCTTTCAGAGAAAAGAAGTGGTTGTTCTTGGAATTTAACTACGAGCTTAAAAAACAAGTAGTACTGCAATAGAATATGCAGTATTGTTTGGGAATGGGCAAAATATAGGTTTTTGGTTTAATTCTTTAGAAGTTAAGAAGAAGAAAGGATCTAGAAAGAGATATTAGAAAAATGGATCTTTATTTTGTTAAACCTAAGATGTATGTTGATGTAAAATTTAAAATGTTCTCAATTGAATTTCATGAACTTTTGTATATCAAGAAACTGACTCACAGTTTAGGACTTGGTTTAATTTTCTGATAAGTATGAAATATATTTTTGGTGATATGAAATTTTCTAGTGTTGTCCTAAGTATTTTTTCTTTAGCTATGAATTTATGACTTGAACTTGAGGATTGGGGGCAACCTGGGTCAATGTGAAAAAATTTGTATTACTGCACAGGTGAGGCTTATAGGTAATTTTCCTGATTCATTCTTTTGTTCACAAATATCTGTTGAACACCTATTATATTCTAGGCATTGTTCAAAATTCCACAGATACAGCAGTGAACAGAGTAATTGTCAGGCTTTCATGAAGCTTACATTATATAGGTGGTGACAGGCAACTTAATGAGATAATTTCAGATGTTGATAAATGTTATAGAGTAAATAAAACCAGCTAATAGGGTACCCATCACTCATCTGTCTGTTTGTTGTACTGTATATGTCATGCTTGCATACTGTTATGATGCCTAAAACTATGTCACTGGTATTTTAAATACCAGTAGGGTGATCGATGGTGGACAGGTTTCAACAGAAATTCCAGACTAAGATAGACTAGGAAGAAAGGCCTGACAATCTACTTCTGATAATTAGCCAATGATAACTCTATGAATCACAGCAGAACATTTTCTGATACAGTGCTGGAAGGTGGGCCCGCTAGGTTGAAAGGCACTCAAAATACACAGTGGCTACAGTAATGGACTTGAAATATGCTCCCCGAATTAAGTAGATTTGATTAATAACATTTAAAGATCTCAGTTTACCATAATAAAAATAGTTGCAGCGATAACCCATGTTTTCATTCTCCCTCAGCAGTAAAATAAGCTTTGCTGTAGATTCAGTCTTCTTCCATGTGTTCCATTCAATTATGACAAAAGAATTCAGAGTAGATGTTAAACATCATTTTTAAGAATTCTTTTTAGGTGTAACAGGTAAAAATAACAGTGTATCTTTAGGGAATCCACAGTGTGCTACTGTATTTCAATGACTGGCTTAAAAGCAATTACAGGTAAGGCTTTCACCCAGATCAGTCAGTCCTTGATTTAAGCACTCGCGGAAAGGGTAGCATGTGATAGAAGCTGTGAGGAATGCCAAAAAGAAGTCTCCATCTCTTTTAATTTACCTCAACCCATTACTAGACACCTGAAGAATAATTCAAGAAAACATGATATTGGATGTTAGATTGCATAGTTTACTTCTGATACTCTCGCTTCATTGTTTGTTTTTCTTTTCTTAATATTTTCGAGCTAATAGCCAACTCAATGGACTTTTTCATTCACTGACTTCTCAGAAGTATTTGACAGGTTGCCTCACTTCTGAAGTCCCTTCCTCCCTTATTCTTCATTTCTTACCTCAGTGACCATTCTGCTTTTGCCGCTTAAACTTGGGTAGTCACCAAAATTTAATCCCCAGATCTCTGCTTTGCATTCACATACACACATTCTACTTCAGAAAATTTATCCACTATTAAAGGCTTAAATTTTCATCTTTTACCAAAACTGGCTTTCAAAATTACTCCTTTTCTCTGCATTTTCTACATACAAAAATTTTACTACAGTTCTTCTTATAACCCAAAACACAGTCTCTTATAGTCTTATCCATTATTATTTCATTTATCCATGGTCACATTTCAATATTGATCCTTATTTCACACTGGCTCTTGAACTTAGTCTTATCTGTTCATGGGAAAGCAGGCTCCTCCACAGTTTAGTTCCTTAACACTCGGTTGATGACTTAAGTGTTTTCTCAGCTTCCAGGGTTTTTCAATCATGTTTATACGCATTATGCCTAAATCATAGCATTAATACTGTTTCTCTTGCTTTTTGGAGGTGGGATATTTGGAAGAAAGTTTAATTTCCAAAACCATCTGTTCAAGATAAATTGCTACCAATTGTTTCTAGAATGTTGGAGATAAATAAGCTTACTTTCTTCTTTTTAGAGATAAAGATTCAGTGCCCCAAAAGTAAAACACCTTGCAAACAA
>NW_004444303.1:497573-499007 GCF_000243295.1 Trichechus manatus latirostris | reverse complement strand
TTGTTATACTTAATACTCGTTTTGTTCTCATTTCTTTTTTTAAATCTGCATTTCTGATGTTGGGTGAGAAACAGGCATTGGTTTTATAACTAGTTCTATATGCACACACAAACACTTATACTTCTTCACATATATTATATTTACATGCATACATCAAGTACTTTCACACAAAATAAGGCTTTATTATTACTGAAGCCTTGCTACTCAAGGAAAGAATCTTTTGTCTTAATTTGACTTGCTGCAATTTATGTCACAATGCTGTTGTTGTTATAGGTTCCAACTCACAGGAACCCTATGCACAACAGAACAACAAAAGTTTGCCCAGTCCTGTGCCATCCTCACAATCGTTATGATTGAGCTCTTCTCCAGGGACTGGTCCCTCCTGATATCATGTCCTAAGTACGTGAGATCTTGCTTACAAGGACAATTCTGGCCGTACTTCTTCCAAGACAGATTTGTTCATTCTTCTAGCAGTCCATGGTATATTCAATATTCTTCGCCAACACCATAATTCAGAGGCATCAATTCTTCCATCTTCTTTATTCACTGTCCAGCTTTCACATGCATACGAGGCAATTGAAAATACCATGGCTTGGGTCAGGCGCACCTTAGTCCTCAAAGTAACATCTTTGCTTTTTAACACTTTAAAGAGGTCTTTTGCGGCAGATTTCTTCCCTTTTGGTTTTCTAACTTGAGGTCTTTGCACATATCATTATAATACTTTACTTTGTTTTCTCGAGCTGTTCTTTGAAATTTTCTGCTGAGCTCTTCTACTTCATCACTCCTTCCATTTGCTTTAGCTACTCTATGTTCAAGAGTAAGTTTCAGAGTCTCTTCCGACGTCCATTTTAGTCTTTTCTTTCTTTCCTCTTTTTAATCACCTGTTGCTTTCTTCGCGTATGATGTTCTTAATGTCACCCCACAACTCATCTGGTCTTCAGTCATTAGTGTTCAAAGCTTCAAATGTATTTCTGAGATAGTCTCCAAATTCATGTGGGATATACTCTGGTTCATATTTTGGCTCTCATGGACTTGCTCTAATTTTCTTCAGCTTAAACTTGAATTTACATATGAGTGATTGATGATTTGTTCTGAAGTAGGCTCCTGCCCTTGTTCTGACTGATGATATTGAGCTTTTCCATCATTTCTTTCCACAGATGTAGTCGACTTGATTCCTGTGTATTCCATCTGGCGAGGTCCACGTGTATAGTCACTGTTAATGTTGTTGAAAAAAGGTATTTTCAATGAAGAAGTCATTGGTCTTCAAAATTCTACCATATGACCTCCTGTGTCATTTCTATCACCAAGACCATATTTTTCAACCAATTCTTCTTTGTTTCCAAATTTCGCATTCCAATCACCAGTAATTATCAATGCATCTTGATTGCATGTTTGATCAATTTCAGACTGCAGAAGTTGGTAAAAATCTTCAGT
>NW_004444303.1:460052-479830 GCF_000243295.1 Trichechus manatus latirostris | reverse complement strand
GCTTCCCAAGTGCAGGCACAGCACAGCTGTTTGCCTGCTTCATTGCGGAATGGCGTGGCTGTGGCACTGCAGTTTTGCCTCCGTGGCTCTGGCCGTCTTCACTTCTTCCAAATGATCTCCCTCTCCCATATCACTCAGATGGATTTCTCAACTTTGCCTTGTTCAGGGCTCCTAGATATTCATATAGAATCAAATTACTTGTTTTTCCAGGTCTTTGTTGTAAGAGAGATATAGGAAGCATCTAACTACTCCGCCATGTTGACCATGCCTCCTCTCTTCCAAATTTCTCTTGAACACATTTTATCAATCACACTGAACACTTTGTCAATTTGCTCTTAATGTCACCAAAGATCTCCATATTGCCAATCCAAAGATCAATGTTTAATACTAATTTCTTTGATCAGTCCCGTTTGACATAGTTATAGTCTCCTCCTTGAAACTTTTTCTTTCCTTTGCTTCCAGAACACGACATTCTTGTGGTGTTCTAAACTCCCAAATACTTCTTCTAAGTATATTTTGAAATATATGTCTCATCTCAGTATTCTCAAAATATTGGGGTGCACCCAGCACCCAGTAGTTGTACTTACTTTTTTATCTGTCTACATTAGTTTACTTAGTGATCTCTTTCAGTCACAATGCTTTAAATGCTATCTTTAGGTGAATCTATATCTCTAGACTCTGTCTCCTCTGATTCCAAGTATACACTGAATCATTGACATCTGTACTGGAAGTCCAATTGAAATCACAAGCTGAAAAGATTATCACTAAGACTGATTTCAGCAACCAAACCTACTCTTCTTTTAATCTTCTCTATCACATTAAATGACAACTCCATTCCTTTAGTTGATCAATCCAAAAATTTTCACATTTCATATCCAAATCGTATATACAGACTCTGAACACTCCTTACCACGTTCATTGCTATTATCCTGGCCCAAGCCTCCATTATATCTCACAAGACTTTATTGCATTAGATTAGTAACCAGTTAGATTAGATTATAGGACAGAGTAGAACTGCCCCATAGGGTTTCCAAGTAGCACCTGGTGGATTCAAACTGCTGACCTTTTGGTTAGCAGATGTAGCTCTTAACCACTATGCCACAAGGGTTTCCACTATGGTGTAAAACCGTAGTCCTAAAAATGGTCTCTCTCTACTTCATTCTATTTTAACTATGTTGTTCCCCACATTGTTACTCGACTATTCCAAGCACATCCCTACCCCAAGATTTATTATTGAGATTTCTTTTTTATAGAATATTCTTCCTTTCAGGTAGCTCCAAAGATTTCATGTTCTCTGTGGGCCCTTTAATGTAAAACCTACCTAAAATCAAAACCCTATCCCAACTGATGCTTTCTTTCTTCTTCCCAGTATTATTTTTTCCTTAAATATATATCACTATCTAACACACTGTATATTATCATGCAAGCTCAAAGATGGCAGAAATTTTTGGCTTTTAATTATTCCCAGCACAAAAAAGAGTGCTTGACATATGGTAGTTATTGCTGAATGAGTGAGTGAATGAACGTATGAGTTTTTCTCTCAGACTGGCTCCCTTACAAGTTAGCCCCAGCAGTTCTAGACATATATAAATGCAACAGCATCTAGAGGATAAAGAGAGACTTTGCCCTTTGTATTGCTCTTTTGAAATTGAGGAATCTTTTCCCAGAATTTTCCCAAAAGACTCATGGCTCTCCCTGGCCAACATTCATTTATATGCCTGATCCTAAGGGATTATGAAATGGTTGAGAATCTACCACTAAACACTCTTTCTTATAATTAAAGAAAAATACATACTATAATAAATGACAGAGAATGGATTAGAGGTAGAGCTATTTAAAATTTAAAAAAAAAAACAAAACCTGGACATAATATGTAAAATTAACCAAAATCCTTTAAGAGTATATAAAGGTTGGTGGAAGTACTCAATAATACAACAAAGTTTCATTGCTTTTTAATGAAAATGTTTGTTTTGATCAAATACTGTGTTCATTTACAGTATAGATAACTTTGTAGGGGGTGTGTAAAGTTTCTAGGTTCTAATTTCTTCATTTTTAAGATAGGGCATTCTAATACTGGTGTCAAATGGCAATAGAAGTTTGCTTCTGCAGGGAGGAGAATTTTATCATTGATATTGTTTAGAATTTCCAGTGCATAGTGATGGAAGATAGAAGGAATACACATAATCACTGTAACAAACAGAATTTGTTGATGTTCAACCATTTTAGGAGGCAGCATATGATCAAGAACCGATGGTATTGAAGGAAGAAATCCAATCTGCACTGAAGCCATTGGCAAATAATAAGGCTCCAGGAATTGACAGAATGCTAGCTGAGATGTTTCAACAAATAGAAGCACACTTTCATCTATATCAAGAAATTTGGAAGAAAGCTATTTGGCCAACCAACTGGAAGAGATCCATATTTGCGCACATTCCGAAGAAAGATGATCCGACAGAACGTGGAAATTATTTAACAATATCATTAATATCACACACAAGTAAAATTTTTCTGAAGACAATTCAGAAATGGTTGTAGTGGTACATTGACAGGAAATTGCCAGAAATTCAAACTAGATTCAGAAGAGGATGTAGAACCAAGGATATCATTGCTGATGTCAGCTGGATCTTGGCTGAAAGCAGAGAATACCAGAAAAATGTTTACCTGTGTTTTATTGACTATGCAAAGGCATTCAACCATGCAGATCATAACAAATTATGGATAACATTGCAAAGAATGAGAATTCCAGGACACTTAATTGTGCTCATGTGGAACTTGTACATAGACCAAGAGGCAGTTGTTTGAACAGAACAAAGGGCTTCTGCATGGTTTAAAATCAGCAAGGGTATGTGTCAGGCTTGTATCCTTTAACCATCCTTATTCTATCTGTATGCTGAGCAAATAATCGAAGAAGTTGGACTATATGAAGAAGAATGTGGCGTCAGGATTGGAGGAAGACTCATTAACAACCTGTGTTATGCAGATGACACAACTTTGTTTGTTGAAAGTGAAGAGGACTTGAAGTACTTACTGATGAAGATCAAAGACTACAGCCTTCAGTATGGATTACACCTTAACATAAAGAAAAAAAAAACCTCACAACTGGACCAATAAGCAACATCATGATAAATGGAGAAAATATTGAAGTTGTCATAGATTTCATTTTACTTGGTTCCACTATCTATGCTCATGGAAGCAAAAATCAAGAAATCAAAAACATGTTGCATTGGGCAAATATGTTGCAAAAGACTTCTCTAAAGTGTTAAAAAGTAAAAACATCACCTTAGGACTATGGTGCTCCTGACTCAAGCCATGGTATTTTCAGTTGCCTCATATTCATGCAATAGCTGGTCAAAGAATAAGAAAGACTGAAGAAGAATTTGAATTATGGCATTGGTGAAGAATATTGAATATACCATAAAATGCCAGAAGAACGAAGAAATCTGTCTTGGAAGAAGTACAGCCAGAGAGAGGATGGTGAGACTTCATATTACATACTTTGGACATGTTATCAGAAAGGACCAGTCCCTTGAGAAGGACATCATTCTTGGTAAAGTAGAGCATCAGTGTAGAAGAGAAAGACACTCAACAAGATGGATCAACACCGTTTCTGCAACAATGAGTTCAAATATAGCAACAATTGTGAAGATGGCACAGGACTGGGCAGTGTTTCATTCTGTTCTACATAGCATCACTATTAGTTGGAACCCACTTGGTGTCACCTAACAACAGTGATAATAATATACAGACCATGTTTTATTATTTTCTTAATTGTATCTACTGAGAACAAAGTCCTTTATTGCCTACACGAGGGGACTTCTATTCCCATTGTCCCAACGTTTGTAAAGAATTATTACCTTATTGAGATATAGTCAATACCATGAGTTAATACAGGTAAAGTGCTGAGAACAATGATTGACACATAGTAAATGAGTCTTCAGTAATATTATCTATTATTATGAAGATTATTAGTTTTATGATCAATTTAAGCCAAATTTCTTTTGTCTAAATTATATGCATTAGCGTGTGTGTATGTGTCAAATTGTATGATATTCTGTTAGGGCCTAGGACACCTACTACAAAGTAGTCAAAGTTGTAAGAAATTAGACTGTTATTCTGGAGCAATTGCTTTTTGGGGACTTTTCTTTTTTTGATAACTTGGAGCTAATTTTCCATGGGAAGATCTGGTAATCAGACTTCTTGGCAGCCATAGAGTAGGCCCCCGACTAATTATGACACCATGCACAATGGAATGAAATGCTGATTGGCCTTTCAGATTGAAATGCTGATTGGTTTCGGATTGGATGATTGTGAACTACAGAGTTTTCTTTAGCTGATTTTTAAAAGTATATCACCAGGCTTTCACTCTTAGTCTAGAAGCTCCGCTGAAACTTGTTTAGCATCATAGCAACATTGACAGACAGCTGGTGGCTGTTGATTAGTTGCATTGACCAGGAACCACCAATGCCCAGTACTTGAGACTTATGACCTTTTAAAGATTGCCCTCTCTCTCTTTTTTTTAGATTGTTATTATCAAGTGAATATGGTTTTATGTCATGGATCAAGACTTGATTCAAATATTATGTGATTTTAGAAAATTGTTGTAAGTTTTCAGAGCCTGTATTCTTAACGGAAAAAAAAAAAAACAAAATCAATAATATATGAAAATAACTTGACAAAGAAAATAGCACATAGTCAAATACTGTATATAAATTAGTTTTAATTGTTACAGTTTTTCACATTGTCGTGGATTTTCTCCTCTCCTGGTAGTCCTCTTTACCCAGATTTGGGTAACTCACCACTCTAGGCAGGCATCAAGAATTTGAGGTTTGGGTATCTGGATTATCTTCATGGAATTAGGACTAAAATCCACTTCTCATAACATCTTTTGCTAAAATATGAAATCATTGATACAAAATACAATTTATCAAAAGCAATTTTTAGGCATCCAAAATCATTTGCTTTAAGTATATAACCTGATTGCACAATTTGATTCAAGGCAAGATAAATAAATAACTTCTTCAGATTTAAAACCTTCTTTTTCAATAAAATCACTCCCCTCTGAATGTTGAGCCAAGAAAATTTGAAATTATAATTACTAATTTGTGTCTAATGTACTGCTGTTGTGAATTGCTTATAAAGTATCAATTCAAATGATTTCAAACCCCACCTGTATCTGGCCTGCATTTCACTTCTAATGGTGGAATGAACTGGAAAAATCTGCCATTTCCTTTCAAGAAAGAGAAATACAAGTAGATGTGCTTTTGTGAGACTAAAGAGCAAAGTGTCCATAATATAATCTGGCTGCTTTCAGATATGCTCAATCGAATTTTAGGATTTCATTTGCTCCAATCAGCATGTTGATATTTTCTACAGACTGGGAGAAAAAGAGAAGAATTTACTCATTTCAGTTTAGCAAGGTCAGAAGTGTTTTCCTGATTTGTAGCTCTGCTGTTATGTTTTTACAGGGTAAAGAACATGATATAAAGCTTAGGAGCCACGGTCCACTCTGTAGAAATAGTGTTAGCAGAGGCAAAAATATTAACTCCAGGTTGTTACATAAGAGTGGAAAGGAAAAATATACAAGGAAATATGAATTATATTTCAGAAGTAGGAGATTTTATGAATTTTGTCCTAAAGAAGTATGAGATGATTTCTCGATCTCCTGAGACTTTCTAGGATGCTTTTTATTGATGAGACAGAAATGAAACTGGTCATTAAATTGTGCAACATTGAGTGGGGGAGCAATCACCACGTATCACTCTAAAAAACCAAACCCATTGCCGTCGAGTTGATTCCAACTCATAGCAATCCCATAGGACACAGTAGAACTGCCTCATAGGGTTTCCAGGGGGCATCTAGTGGATTCTAACCGCTAATCTTTTTGTTAGCAGCTGTAGTCTTAACCACTACGCCAACAGGGTATCACTCTGGATAATAAAAGTTAAAAATGGATTTGATACTGACTTATCAAGGATATCAAGAAGTGTTTCATAATAATTTTTAGCAGCACTTCACTATAGACCATATTTAATTCCAACTGATAAATCAGTGTTACCTTAATGAGATTCCACATCCTAGAATGCATCCAAATCTGAAAGCATTCATGCCATATAACTAAACTATGAGGAGTTATTTGTAAATGAAAGATGCATGGTAGTACAGAAATTTCTTAGCACTTACTCTTTGGGTATTTGAATTTTGTAACAATAAATAGAAAGCCAAGAGAAATGCTAGACAAATCTTTAAAATAATTTCAAGTGATTTGTCATAGCTGTAAAATGTCCAGTGTGTAAATTCTATAAAATTCTATAAAAGTTATACCAATGACTTCATTACTGAAGCCTATTGTAAAAGACAACTTATATTTCCACAAAATTCTGACCTTCAGGACAATCCAGTCCAAGAGAGATCTAAAGTTGATGAAATTAATCTTTGTTGAAGATTTAATGGACATTAGAGAGAAGAAGAGAGAGAAAAGGATAAGGAAGATTTGATACGAAACTGTGGAAGCACTGACCTCAATAATATCAAAAAAAGATGGACTCGCCCTGTAAAATCTAAAGAGATTCTACTTCCCTTTAAAATTACAAAGTATATATTAATAACTCACATGAAAGGTTGCTCTAATAATTGACAAAGTTCACACACATCAACAAGTATTATACATAAGGAAATACATTTACGATATTTCACTACATTTTTCTATTATTAAAGGTAGCCAATAATGTTGTGTTTAATGGTCACAGACGGAGCAGATTTCAGGTCTTAGTTATTATTTAATCATTATTTTGGAATTTCTGGGGAAAAAGCCCTAGAAAACAAGAGATACAAAAAAAAAAAAAAACCCCACTATTGCCGTCAAATTGATTCTCGTAGTGACCCTATAGGACAGAGTAGAGCTGCCCCCTAGGGTTTCCAAGGAGCAGCTGGTGGAGTTGAACTGCTGACCTTTTGGTTAGCAGCTGAGCTCTTAACCCGTGTGCTACCAGGGCTCCAAATGTAGATGAGCAAAATAAAATCTTAAACCATATGTGCTTATTTGACTCCTGTGTTAATTTGTTTCCTCAGTCATAAGCATATATGTGTACATATTTACATTATAGCTCAAATAGCCATGAAGATTAAATTGACATAAATGGTTGTTTTCTCCAGCTCATGAAAATATAACAAAAATTCTATCTGTGCTAACAGTTCACTGCATAGCCAAACTGGGCATCATGTCAATTATTTATCTTCTCATTTCAAATTCAGAGCCAGGTTGTTTTTTTTTCTAAGATAAAATGTCTGTTAAAGTTAATCTCAGCCTAGTTCCATAGATGACTACTTTCACTTTGCATAACACTTAATCTTGCTATGTAAGGAGATGACCCTGAGGAGGTGAAAGGTAGAAATGATGTCCCAAAGAGAACTGATTTAGAAATATATAGTGTATATAGAAGAATGTAGAAGTGGTTTCACTAGGATGTAGAAAAGAGCTTCAGATTTCCTAGGTAATAAGAAGGGAAAGATTAGCTATGATATTTATGGGAAATTAAGAATGAGTTGAAATACATACATTTCACTTTCAAAGTTTTGGAGAAGTACGAGAGTATATCAAAACCTGTTGCCATTGAGTCGATTCTGACTCCTAGTTACCTTATAGGACAGAGTAGAACAGCCCCATAGGGTTTCCAAGGCTGTAATCTTTACAGAAGCAGGCTGCTCCAGTTTTCTCCCAGAGTGGCTGATGGATTTGAACCATAGACCTTTTGGTTAGTAGCCAAGCGCTTAACCACTGCACTACCAAGGCTCCTTTATAAGAGTTTAAGACACTATAAAAGCAATAACAAACAGATTGATATTTACTTGCCTAAAATAAATAGAAATAGATGCGGCCTAATAGAAAGAGCTCAGATGTGAGAATCATTTACTTGGATTCTCATCCTAGTTTTATGATTCCGAAATATGAATTTGAGCAATTCATTTTGATAGTGGTGGTAGTAGTATTCATTGAACACCAAGTGTCTTTCAGTACTAGAATAGATATTTTACATGACTTAAAAAATTCATTTCAGCTCTCATGTTTTGAAAACAGTAAGTAGGATCTTACAAAAGAGAGTGAAAGAGAGAAAAATGTCTGAATTTTACTAGGATTTATTTGATACTATTGAGAGAAAGGAAATCTACAAGTGAAGGTGTGAAGAAGGATCAATGGGATTTAATGACTGCATACCTGCAGGCTGTTAAGTGTACAGATAGGTCAAGCATAAAAATGAAATTGCATCTGTGGTGAGTTTAAACTGAATAAACCTCTTTTTAGATGAAATATATATATATCACTCCTGAAGTCTGAGTCCTAAATTGCTTAGACTGGTAAATCACTGCCCATATTGACTAATAATTATTTGCCCATTTTTCCTTTTATCTCCTGTCTGTGCTTCTTAAACTGGGTACTTATACAAAAGATACAGTACACATTATTCATTTCCTGGGGATTTGAATAAAAAAGAACTAGAGTTTTATATTGAAACAGACATTGGCAAATTATGAGATAGGACTCAAAAACCCAGTGCATTTTTGAGACAAACCTTGTGAAACCAAAGAAATATCATCATATCTCCCAAGCTCACTAAAATTCCAGTGTGGGAAGCAGGATGTTGACTTATGTGTTTGGAATCTGCCTATTTAGGGAAGATGAGTTTCATGACTTAACTGTTCCCTTTGCTGTTTCCTATTCCCATCGCATGCGATATTCAATAAATATTTATAGAGTGTTCTGGTGGGTATAGCTAGTGCTCATAATATCCAGTTATTCTTTTCTTCCTGGGTTAGCAAGAGAACATGTTTTGCAGCTTCCTTGCAACAAATCAGTATCACGTGGCTAGTTCTAGTCAATCAAATATGAAAGAAAATGACAAACGTCATTTCTATTCTAAGGCTGTGAAAATCTGCTTTTCACTTATCTAGTATCTCTATTCATTATTTA
This sequence comes from Trichechus manatus latirostris, assembly GCF_000243295.1. Classification (NCBI taxonomy): domain Eukaryota; kingdom Metazoa; phylum Chordata; class Mammalia; order Sirenia; family Trichechidae; genus Trichechus; species Trichechus manatus. The sequence goes on along the minus strand of NW_004444303.1, from coordinate 470,865 downwards.
AGGAATGAAGGAGACCATGGGTTTCAGTTGGTGCATTTTTTGCTGCATGAGCAAAAAATAAACTTGTTATATTAAATAACTACTATTTGAGGGTGTATTAATCTGGGTTCTCTAGAGGAACAACAACAGTGAAGCATATATATATATAGAGAGAGAGAGAGAGAAATTAACTTCTAGGATATGGCTAATGCAATTGTGAGGAAACGGCTCATGCAATTGGGGGGGTTGGCAAGTCCCAAATGCATGGGTCAGGTGACAAACGTAAGACCTCTGCTGGCTCACATGGTTGCAGTGGCTGATGAACCCAAAATCTGCTGGTCAGAAACAGGCTGGAGGACTCTGCTGGCTCATGGGATTTCCAGGGTTGGTGAATCCAAAATCTGTAGGGCAGACAACAGGCCAGAGTGTTCTGCTGGCTTACATCCCAAGAACCAGAGGTCAGGTGAGAAGAGTGCAGGGTCAAAAAAGAGAGTGAGCTTTGCCAGAACTTACCCAAGGAAACTGCTCTTTCAACTGATTGACTGCTCTCATCAGATCATAAAATGGAAGGTGACTACATAGTGTCTGTAATGCCACTGAGAATCATAGCCTAACCAAGCTGACACAAACCATTAACCATCATAGTCTACCCTTTGTCATCTTGGCATCTATACACATTTCCTTAAACCATATATAATCTCTAAATAAAGACAATGATAAAGTCATATTTGCACCTAACATGATGTAACTAACGTGCATGCATAAAACCAAAAACACACTAGCCCATTTTACATCTTTTATTTTATAGTAAGTAATGAGATAAGGGAGGGAAGAAAACAAAGATATTTGCTATAAATATATATGTGAATCCATATATATTTATATACATGTATAACAAAACAAGGAAGAAATACTCATAACAATTATAATTCTCATTTTTGCAACTGGTCACATGGTCACAGATGCTATCTAGAACTACCTTCTTCCACCAACCATTCCATATTCCCCTTGCCCTCAGCAAGCATCTCAGCTAGTCATGGTTCTTTGCCTGGTGGGATGACCCAAACCTTCATTCTTGAAGGGTCTGGGCCATTAGTAGTCATGTCAGAATTGGGTTGTTGTAGTTTTCCATTGACTTTAATCGCAAGGCATGGTAGTACTAAGAGACTCTCTAAAGGATCTTCTATATTCTAGATATACTCTTCCTTATCTCCATTCTGTAATATCAATCCAATTTCCCCTTGGTAATCAGGATCAATAACACCAGCCAATATGGTAACTCCTTTCTTTATGTGTTGATCCCTAGCCATGAGAAACCCAAATTGGATGGATGACATTCTTAAGTTCCAGTTTAAAGGAATTGGTGTTGTGTCTTCTGATGGGAGCATTCCTTCCTTTGGAACTAAGACATCTAGGCCCACAGAGCATAGGGTCATGAGGATAGGAAGCAAAATTTTTGCAAGTGGGTCACTAGGGATAAGAGTGAGTTGTGCCACTACCCATTCCACCCCTTGATTCCCGGACCTGTTAATCCTGGCTATTGGAGAAAAAGAACCATATATTGGATGTTGGTTTAGAGCACGTACAGCTTCATGGAAAACATTGCCCCAGCCCTGCAAGGTATTGTAATTTTGTTTTTAAAAGATAATTCTATCATGCCAGTTGCATCAGGATAATGGGGAACATAGTAAGTCCAGTAAATTCCATGAGCATGGGCCCATTGCTACACTTTATTTGCTGTGAAGTGAGTTCCTTGATCCAATGCAATGCTGTATGGGATACTATGATGGTGGAAAAGGCATTCTGTAAGTCCATAGATGGCAATTTTGGCAGAAGCATTGCATGCAGGTAAGACAAATCAGTATCCAGAGTAGGTGTATATCCCAGTAAGAACAAAATGCTGCCCTTTCCATGATGAAAGAAGTCCAATGTAATCAATCTGTCACAAGGTTGCTGGATAATAGCCCCGAGGAATAGTACCATGTTGGAAATGGAGTGCTGGTCTCTGGTGTTGACAGATTGGGCACTCGGCACTGGCTATAGCCAGATCTGCCTTGGTGAGTGGAAGCACACGTTACTGAATCCATGCATAACTTCCATCCCTGCCACCATGGCATTTTGTTCATGAGCCCATTGTGCAATGACAGGAGTGACTGGGAAAAGAAGCTGACTGGTATCCACAGAACATGTCATACTATCAACTTGATCGTTAAAATCCTACTCTACTGAGGTCACCCTTTGGTGAGTATTCACATAAGGCACAAATATCATCACATCTTTGGCCCACCCTGGAGAGGTCTATCCAAATACCTCTTACACATACTTCCTTGTCATCAATTTTCCAGTCATGTTCCTTCTAAGTCCCTGGTCATCCAGACAAACTATTGATCTTAGCCCATGAATCGGCATACAATGACACATCTGGTCATTTCTCCTTCCAAGCAAAATGAACAACCAGGTGTATTGCTTGAAGTTCTGCCCACTGGTAGGGATTTCCCTTCACTGCTGTCATTCAGCGAGTTCCCAGAAAGGGGCTGTAGTGCTGCCACTGTCCACTTTCAAGTGGTGTGCACATCATGCACAACCATCTGTAAACCCAGGCACAAGTTTTCTCTTCCTCAGTTAATTTATCATAAAGAACTCCCCATGAAGCAATAGGTACAGACTGGAAAAATGAAGGTAACATGACAGGAGTGGGGACTATGGGCATTTGGGCCACTTCCTCATGTGACTTACTTGTGCTTTCAGGTCCTGCTTGAGCCCCAGCTCATATATACAACTTCCATTTAATAATGAAGTGCTCTTGTGTACATTCAACTTTTTGACTCTATGGGTTAGACAACACTTAGTTCATGATGGCCATCTCAGGCCACATGATAACTTGGTGGTCCATGGTTAAGCATCCAGTGTCTACTAAAGTCTAGTAACAAGCCAAAAGCTGTGTCTCAAAAATAAAAGTAGTTATCTACAGAAGATAGCACAGCTTTGCTCCAAAATCCTAAAGGTCTGTCTTGTGGTTCACCAACAAGGTCCTTCCAAAGACTCTAAACAGAAACTCTATGTGCCACTGATATTTCAAGCACCATTGGATCAGCCAGATCATATTTCCCAAATGGCAGAGCAGTTTGCATGGCAGCCTGGATCTATTGCAGAGCCTTCTCTTGTTCTGGTTCCCACTCAAAACTAACAGCTGCAATTGGAGTCATCACCTGATTAAGTTTATGATAATCCACTGTCATTCTCCAAGATCCATCTATTTTCTGCTCAGGCCAAATAGGTGAGTTGAAGGAAGATTTTATGGGAATCATGCAGACATCCTTCAAGTCCTTGATGGTGGCACTAATATTTGCAATCACTCCAGGAATGCAGTATTGCTTTTGGTTTAATATTTTCCTAGATAGGGGACGTTCTAATGACTTCCACTTGGCCTTTCTTATCATGATAGCTCTTACTCCACGTGTCAGGGATCCAATGAGAGGGTTCTGCCAGTTACTGAGTATGTCTATTCCAATTATGCATTCTGGAATTGGGGAAATCACAGGATGGGTTCGGGAACCCACAGGACAGATCTGAGCTAATACTCCATTGTTAACCTCTCCTCCATACACCCCTACTCTGACCGGTGGGCCACGGTGAACTTTTGGGTCACATTGAATTAGTTAGTATTGGTTCAGAGCCAATGTCCAGTAATCCCTGAAAAGTCTGATTATTTCTTTTTCGCCAATGAGTAGTCACTCTCATCAAATGTGGTAGAACCCTTTGGGGGATGCTGGGAGAAAGATTAACAGGATAAATTTTTCGCAGTGTAGCAGGGTCTTCCTCAAGGAGACATGGCCTCTCCTTCATTCAGAGGGTTGTGGGCTCAAATCTGGGAATTGACGGGGGGGGGGGCATGACTATTTTAGCAATTCAAGTTACACTGCCATTCACTTGACCTAGAATTATTCTGCTTGTACAAATCAAGTAAATATATTTAGTAGATTTCCCATCTATTTCACTCCTAGGGACAACATAACTAAGTGGCTAATGCCATAAATCCCTATTAGTCAGACTATTCTGTTTAATGCTTTGACTCTGTTGTCTATTACAGTAACCACACTCACCTTGTCTTTGGTGATTAAGTGCCACCACTTGGCCCCTGTCACCCCAAGGTCTAATTACACCCGTTGTAGTTAGGTGTCTTAATTCATTTAGGGCAGTTCCCACTGTAATATCTGACCTACATAGAAGAGTTATCACAACAGTCTGTCTTTAAAGATGCTGGTGCTCCCTTTACAAATTTCTCCCTCATAGTTGTGGTGAAAGGTGTGTCTTCTGGGCACTCCCTGGGTAGGTCTCTGGATCCAGCATGATAAATTCACTCTAATATTTCAATTTTCCTAAGCCTTTGGATAACTTCTGCCACAATATACCAAGGCAGCTCTGGCATTTCAATTTCCTTTAGTGTAGACCACCTCTTGGTCCACATTTCAGTCAACCAACAATGTAAACTATTAGATCCTTCTCTAACCTCTCTAGCTGAAACATTGAATGAAGAATCTCTGCTTAATGGACTCATATCAATAAACTCAGACTGATCCAACTTTATGTTCCTTTTACCATTATCCCATACCCTTAATAGCCATTCCAACACATATTCCCCGGGTTTCTGTTTGTATATACACCCTCTCCTTACTTATCAACATGGTTAGGTTCCAAAAACCAGGTAGTTATGCAAAATTGATGTTATTTGAAAATGGAAGACAGCCACATCAGATCACAAAATGGAGAATGAATACACAACTGCCAAATTACATCATTACATAATTGCCAAATTACTGAGAATCATGGCCCAGCCTATTTGACACATAATCTTAACCATCAAAGCCTGAGTTACTCTCGCTTCACACCGTATGTCGTTACTGTGCGAAATAGTTGATTTTTTACTATTGTTGCAAATACTAAATGTCGGATAACAAAATAGTTGATAAGTGAGGAGAAAATGCATTAGAAAAATCAAGCAGTTCTTTTGTAGTGTAGCATACCCTCATGGGTCACTCTTTGGGGCTATTTGTTCCCAGAAAAAAAACCCTATTTTTTGTGGTAACAGAGTGCACTTTCACTTCTTGGAGCTTCCTAGGACTTAAGTCTAGTTATATGTCTAGAAACAAAAATGGGTGGTGGGGGTGGGTCCTTGGGACATTCAGCAATGTCTTGCAAGGCATTTGCCTCAGGAGATGCCGCAGGCATGCCTCAGGCAATGCCCCAGACAATGCCTCAGCAAGGAATCTTCATACAGAGCTAGGTTAATCTCATTAGATAGGGGTGGAAGGACGATTTTACTGGGGAAGTGGCTTAGCAGGCAAATTTGGATTAATCTCTTCAGATGGGAGTGAGAGGGTTGGTTTTGTTGTCAGGAGTCATTCAACAGAATTTAGGGGCTCATTGTCCCCAGCTTCACATCTATCTGTTCGTACGTCCCCATTCCAAGTTTCAGGACCCCGTTTCTTCTGATTCAATGCCCTCATTTTAACTTCAGAAACTATTCAAGGTTGGAAATTTAGCCACTCTTAGGATAAGAAACTGGATTTGGTTTTCAGCAATATCAGCTCTGTTACTATAAGAAACAAGGCTTTCTTTCAGGTCACAAATAGCAACTTTCAGGTCTTTTATGCTGCTCTTGTGCTGTAACTCTGAAGCCCTGAGCTCATCTTTTTATTTCTCCACTTTGTGAAGTGAAACTAGGACCAACCAGAAAGCTTTGTTATACTTCTCAGTTTGACAAAAATATCGAAAGGTATCAAATACACGATCACCCAGAGCCTTGTCTCTCATAAATATTTGATCTAATGCTGGCAGTATTTTGTACATTTCTATTGCCACATCATGCTGTAGATTAATAGTGCCCTCTTTACTACTGGACATAGAGTCATTAGTATGTTTAAAACTATCCATCTATGAGAATCAATTCAGAAAACTCTTCCTTAAAATTTTGTTTCTATAGAACCACTCTCGGTACTAAACATCTAGAGGAGCAAAACTAGTGAAGAGTGTATAAATACATGTAAAGAGAAATTTACTTCAAGGAAATGGCTCATGCAATTATGAGGAGAGGCTCATGCAATTGTGGGGGCTGGCAAGCCTCAAATCCATGGTTCAGGTGACAGGCTGAAGACCTCTGTTGGCTCATGTGCTTACAGGGGCTGATGAACCAAAAATCTTCGGGTCAGATGATAGGCTGGAGGCCTCTGCTGGCTCACAGGATTGTGGGCATTGGCGAATCCAAAATCTGCAGATCAGGCAGCAGGTCAGAACTTCTGCAGGCTTACATCCCAAGAACCAGAGGTCAGACAAGAGAAGAGTGCAGAGTCAAGATAGAAAAAGAGTGAGTTTTTGCCAGAACATCCATTTATATACTGGAGGCAGGCCACACCCCCAAGGAAATTCCTCTTTCAACTGATTGGCTGCTCATATCAGATCATAAAATGGAAGGTGAGTACACTGAGAATCACAGCCAAGCCAGGTTGACACATATCATTAACCATCACACGGAGTGCTGATTAACCTAACGAATACAAGCACTACTCTGTGTTCAACATTGTTGTAGGTGCTTGGAATTCATCATGGGCCAAACAGAGACAAAGATCTCTGCTCTGGTTGTGCTTACTCTATAGAGGATTACGTCTTTTATATTAAATATAGTGGTAATAAATAAAGGTTTGGTGAAGGGGAAGGAAGAAGGGCATAAGTAACATAATGGTTATGATAGTAGAATAATGCCACCTCAAAGATGTTCATGTCCTAACCCCTCAAAAAATCCTATGATATGTTATCTTATATGGCAAAAGGGACATTGTAGATGTGTTTATGTTAAGGATCTTGAGATGGGGAAGTTATCCTGGATGATTTGGGTTGTCCCAAAGTAGTCACTATAGTCCTAATAAGAGGGTGGCAGGAGGATCAGAATCAGAAGGAGTTGTGATGATGGAAAACAAGGTTAAAGTGGTGTGGGCCAACAACCAAAGCATGTATCAGCCTCTAGAAAGATACAGAAACAGATTCATCCTCCAGAAGAAATATAACCCTGCCAACCCATTTTAGACTTTTCATTTCTAGAGTTGTAAGCTAATAATACATTTGTGCTGTTTTAAGCCACTAAGTTTTTGGTGAATTGTTACAGCAGCCATAGGAAACTAATTCAATAGTATATCTAAAAAGAGGTGAACTTACCTCTCTAGCATACTCCTGCCTCCTCTTCAAGGAAGACTATTATCACTGATCAACCCTGCAGTAAATGTGATAAAAGACTTGAATATGTTGAAAGAAATACTAGTATCTCTTTTTATTGTTCAGCTCATACTCAGATGAACTTTTTACAGCATGACCAAGAAGCTGAGTCTATTTTCTCCTCTTGGTTCTTGTCACTACTCATTATGCCTTGAGAGTGTCTCTCTTCTCTAATCCCCAACCTTACCCTACAAAAATAAATTTGTACCAGATGGTGTTTCCTCAAATCTCCAATTGAATTGCAGTTTTCACAAATAATTAAAAAACAAAAAGACCAATTTAAAGGGTTTCACTTTGGAGAATCAGACAAGAGATAACCAAAAATATTACAAATTGTTCACATTTTTTATAGCCTGGGTTCCTGGTCTATTGTAATGAGTTTCATTGATATGGCAGCTGAAAGCTAAATTAGGCTTTTGTCCTTGGTTTATGAAACCTTTCACTCAAACTTGACTTTCTTCTTAAGAAATAAAGTTGAGTCTAAAAATGATACAAAATAGGAATCGGTGCCTCTTAGGTGGCAATTACCTCTTCTAGTCTGGGTGAAACTCAGGTTACCCATCTTACATTCAGGAACAGGATGATTATTTCCCAGTATTTCCTCATAAACTATCACTCCATTTTGATCACCAACCTTATACCAAATATACATTTCCCTTTTAATTCAATTTCATATATATTTACCATGTACTCGGTACTGATCTAGTTTATTTAGGGAGAGAGCACTTGTCCCAACCTTCTCAGCAAACCTCCACTCTCAATGTCTATCTATCTGTCTGTTCCTCTGTCTGTTGCCTATCTGCCTGCCTGACTATCTTGTCTGTCTGTCTCTATAGTTGTTACCTGAGTCATAAGAATGACCCTTAATAGGCCTAACATTTAGGTCCTTTATTTATTCCTGCATATATAGTTGATAATGCTATATGAAGGTTTAAAAAAAACAAAAAACAAAACCTGTTGCTGTAGTGACCCTAGAGGACAGAGTAGACCTGCCCCACAGGGTTTCCAAGGAGTAACTGGTATATTCAAACTGCCAACCTTTTGTTTAGCAGCCGCATCACTTAACCACTGTGCCACCGGGGCTTCGTATGAAGGTTAGGATACATATATACCAAGATTGACAGTGATCGTAATTTGCCATGGTGGCATTTATAGCTTGTTTTGAAGATATTGTGGGGTGTTTTAGATTTATTTATCAATTGATTTATTTTCCAAGGCTATGAAATGTTTAAATTGATTTGTTTTCCAAGACTAAATATCGGAATAATAATTTTAAAAAAGTGGAATCTTGTAGCTTTTACCATCTTGAGATACATTCGGCTTATGAATATGTAAACAAGATTCAACAACGACAGCATTCTCACAGCCTCGCAGATGTGCTTTCAAAGGACTGTTCGGGGCCCTTTTATACTTTTTCCCTTTTCATTTTCTGCTGCCTGAAATATCAGGGAAAGGGCAAGTGATTACCTTGCATGTTTTTCTTCTACATATGAAATATGCATGAGATCTGTTCTTACTGAAAGTTTACATTTGCCCAGCTGGTTTAACAAATTTTTTTTGGGGGGGGGTGGTTTAGCCTTAGTGGCTTTATTAGACCTCCTGAAAAACATATTTATATAGGAAATGAGATCTCATTTTTTAAATAATAAACAAGTCTTATAAGAACTCTTTATAGTAAAATTATTCTTGTTTCTTAAATAAGATTCATAGAAAAATGACTCAAAATTTTGAATGAAATCTATCTTTCACCCAAGGAAAAATCATTTTATTATTAACATATATTAGGATTCTTTTTTAATTATTTTTTAATTTTAAATTGCATTAATCTTTATTATATCACTCTTACTCATATCTATTCCAAGCTTGGAAATTATCTTTTGATTATTTCACAACTTGAACTTTGTTTTCAAGACATTAACAAAAATGTGTTCAGTTTAAATGCTCTGAGTCTCATAGTTGTGTGCAGTATGTTAAACTATTGATAATGAAACATGTTCAAATGTAACATCTTTAGTAAATAACAAATCCTCTGTCGTATGTGAGGTATTACTTATGTGATAAACATTGAGAATGAAGAAATTTTATGGAAAACTTAGAAGAAATTTTAAAGAACATTCTAATTTCATAAAATTTTATGGTTTTGCTTACCCAGTTAAAACCAGGGTTCAGAATTTTTTCCACAGAGGACCAGTATGTATGCAGGCCATACAGTCTCAGTCACAACTACTCCAAATCCGTTGTAGCACAAAAGTAGTCATAGGCAATATGCAAATGAGTGGACATGACTATGCTTCAATAAAATTTTATTTACAAAAATAGGATTTGGCCCTCAGACTATAGTTTGCCACCCGTAATTTAAAATCATGTAAATAACATATACCTGTTCTTCCTAATAAAATATTAACAACAGCATAAATGGCCACATATTTTTTTAAAATTAGATTGATGAAATAGTCAGGGTACAACACTCCACAAAATACACAAGCTGCTGAGACCTGAAACAGCATACTTTCCTATAATCTTCAAAACTGAAAACTGAGATTATCCATGTCAATATGACTTAATTAATTTATTTGTTCCAGGAAATTCATGTCCACAAATATAAGGTTATAGACCACTATATAACTTTATTGTTTGCGTCAGGAAATTGTTCTAAACCAATTTATATAGAAAAATGGTTTGCTCACCTGGGCAAACATCTCTCTTCTTATCAGGACAATAGATTGCTAGCTTGGGCAAACAGCTAACTAATCAAACAACAGTTTACTTATCAAGATTCCTTTTAAGAATTTCATCTTGCCATATTCCCAATCTGAAATTATCCCACAAAATTTGTCCAATCTCAGTCAGTTTCTTGCCTAGCAAAACCTGCATTAAGCCACTTGAGTCCAGAATCTAAAATGCTGTAAATATCCTTTCCTGACTGTCTCCAGCTGAGACACTTCTAAGACTCTGTCAAATGTTCTCCCTTACTGCAATAGGTCTAGCAAACTTAGCTTAACTTGTTTTCTAGTGCTCTTAGAACTAACAGTCAATACCACCTACATATTAAAAAAAGCTCCCTCAGTTAAGCTCCATATCAAATTACTAAATTTAATGTTGACCTTCTACTAATAATCTAGGAAATTTAAAAGACAGAAAATAGTAGTTTCCCAATACCTTTTAATAACCTTACTTTTCAGCATTGCGCCCTTTTCAAACATGAAAATTCATAGTTCAAACGTATGACTCCCTTATATATATAGTTTACAGAAATTTTAGGTAAAATAATATAAGCATTATTGTTGGTTGCCTTTGAGTCAGCTCTGACTCATGGTGACCTTATGTATAAAAAACAAACTGTCGACTGGTTCTATGCTATCTTTGTGATTGTTAGTATGTGTGAGTCCATTGCTGTGACTGTTGTGTTAATTATTCTCATTGAGGGTTTCCCTCATTTTCATTGCCTCTCTACTGTACCAAACATTATGTCCTTTTCTAGCGATTGGTCTTTCCTGATAATGTGTTCAAAGTAAGTGAGTCAAAGTCTTGTCATCCTCGCTTTTTTTTTTTTAAATTCAAGAATACT
>NW_004444303.1:457000-458107 GCF_000243295.1 Trichechus manatus latirostris | reverse complement strand
AAATGGGCTAATGGAGCTACTTGGGTATGAACATCTGTTTCCCTCCAAGAAAAGGAAGGCACCATCCTGGAAGAGTTTAGAAATCTACAGAACTGTATGCAGGGCATGGAAAGTAGGGACGCCAAAATTTCTGGGATTCACAGGCTGGACCAAAAGAATAGGGCCACTGCTCAAAGTTCATGAGATGAGGTTGTTATGTCAAGGGGCCAGGAGAATGGAGGCACTCAGGGCAGAGTGTATGGGGTCATCACTGGGGTAGACTAGGAGTATGGGGCCACCAAAAGCTGAGGGGGTGGGGTTGCCATCCTAATGGGCCTGGAAGGTGGGGCTGATGCTCAGGCCAAAGAGCCTCCACCCAGAATCAAGAATGCATGGTCAATGCCCAGAGGCTAGAGGATGGAGACATTGCATGATGGTCCTGGAGAGCAGAGGATTGTTTTCAAGCATTGAGAGCTAATGAAATTTGCTTTCCTGAGTTTTGGACTTGCTTGATAAACATAGACCCTTATTTTCCTTCAATTTCTCCAATTTAGAATAAGAATGTCTATGTTGTGCCTATTCCATCACTATACTTTAGAAGCAGATAACTTGTATTTTAGGTTTCACAGGTCAGATGGAAAGGAATTTTGCCCCAGGATGGAACACACTCAAAATTCTCACCCATACTTAATTAAGATGATTAGGCAGATGAGATTTTGGATTTAGAATTGATGTTGGATTTGGATAAGACTTCTAGCATGATGTGATAGGGTGAACGTGTTTTGCTTGTGGGCAAGATATGGATTTGGAGGTGCCAAAGGATAGAACGTTATGGATTGACTTGTGTCTGTTACATAATTCTGTTACAGCAGCATTAGGAAACTAAGACCTACTTGAATCTAGAAATCTAGGCTTTGTCTTCATTTTGCCTAAAATGGTACAATAACTTTGTTTTACTAATCATTATCATAAATATATTTTAAATCAGTATGTCCTTCTTAAGTTAGTCTTAATTTTCCCTTAAATTAGTGTTTGTGCTTACTGAAATTTAAAGGAAAATTATTAAGTGATAAAACATCCAAAATTAAGGTAACTAACTTAAATTTTAGAAAGAAAACTATAATTCAG
>NW_004444303.1:453329-454960 GCF_000243295.1 Trichechus manatus latirostris | reverse complement strand
ATAATTAATATTTTAGAGAAAGTTTAAAGATTGAGAAAATAGATAAAAAGATGGGGAACACCACCAGAGTATTGGAATCTATAAAAAAGAGTCCAACAGAACTTCTAGAAGTTACATATAAAATAGCTGAAATCAACAACTTGATGGATGGGTTTATAACCAGAGGACAAGATAAGAGAATGGAAAGCAAGGTCAATAGAAACATGTAAGCTAAAGCACACAGACAAAAACAAATAAGAAATAAAGACTAGAGAAAAAACACATGACAGACATAAGGAATAAGCTTAAGTAACATAACTGGTTTCCCAGAATAACAATAGAATGAGGCAGAAGAATAATATTTAAAGACATAATGACCAAAAATTTTCTAAAGCCCATGAAAGACTACCATTGACATATTCAAGAAATTAAGAGAAGGAGGAAGTCCAAGATGGTGGAGTAGTCAGACACCTCATAACATCCCTCTTACAACAAAGACTAGAGAAAACAAGTGAATCAGACATAGATGACAACACTGGCAAGGCTGAAGAATTGGACTGAATGTCAAGTGGAAGGAGAGACTGTACAAAAACAGCAGACACGGAGAATTGCAGATCACCACCTCCCTGCCAGCTAAGCCTGCACAGTGCAGTCATATTGAGACAAAGCAAACGGTGTGTTATGAATTGAATTGTGTTCCCCCAAAATATGTGTTGGAGGCCTGGTGACACAGTGGTTAAGAGTTCAGGCTGCTAACTAAAAGGTTGGCAGTTCAAATCCACCATCCACTCCTTGGAAACCCTATGGGGCAGTTCTACTCTGTCCTATAGGGTCATTATGAGTTGGAATAGACTCAATGGCAAAGGGTATAGGGGTAAAATATGTGTCAGCTTGGCTAGGCCATGATTCCCAGTATTGTGCAGTTATCTATTTTGTGATCTGATGTGATTATACTATGTATTGTAAATCCTAACCTCTATGATGTTAATGAGGCAGGACTAGGGGCAGTTATGATATGATAGAATTTGGTACAAGGAGAGTGGGTGCTGCTCTAACAGATACCTAGAATGTGGAAGTGATTTTTAAACTGTGATGGGTAGAGCTGGAAGAGTTTTAAGATGCCTAAGAGCAAAAACCTAGATGTCGTGAAGAGACTGTTGGTGGAATTATAGACATCAAAGACAATTCTTGTGAAGGCTCAGAAGGAAGTGAGGGGAGCTGAAATAATGGAGATGGTGAGACAGCAAGAAGCAGCTTTAGAGAAACGGCAGCATAAGAACCAGGAGACCACCATGAGACTGCCTAGGAGCTGACCCACTGAGAAAGAGAGCTGAGTGCCTTTAGGCAGGAGGCTTATTGGTGGAGTGGGGTGCCTCCGTGCACTTATTGGTAGAACTAAAGAACTTTGTAACACTTGTCTGAGCAGGGCAGAGACCAGGCTGTTCCAAGAGGCCCTAACAGCTGAGAGGCCAAGGAACCAGGAAGCAGAAGGTAAAGAGACAAGGAACACAGGAAGCAGAGCTGCCTCAGTCTCAAAGGGTGGGATCACAACCTCTGGGGTCTCAAAGTGTCTCAAAGTTTGGGCCCACAGCCTCCTAGGTTTTAAAAAGCCAACTTAGTTCTGGAGTGTGGGGCTGCCGTTCACAAGTGGC
>NW_004444303.1:450839-451878 GCF_000243295.1 Trichechus manatus latirostris | reverse complement strand
GGACAAGCAGTGTACCCTCTTCCATTCACCCAACCACTTCAGAGGCCAGCATTAAGGAAATGCCCACTTCTTAGCCTAGCCACACACTCCAGGAGCTTGTGGCCAGGTAGTGCCCCTCTTCCACCCACCCACCTATGCCAGGGGCATGCAGAACAGCAGCACCTGCTCTTAAACCTAGCCATCCAAGCTGAGGCCTTCAAACTGGTGATATCCACTTCTCCACCTTGCCACCAGTGCAAGGGGGCTCAGGGAACAGTGGCACTCCTTCTTTTGTCAAGCCTACTGTTCTGGGGCCTGAGGAACAATGGTACTCACTCCTATACCCAGTCACCTGCACTGGGGACTTACAAACTTGAAGCACCTGCTGCTCCGCCCACTCACTGGTGATGGGAGACTGTGAAACAGAGGCGCCTACTCCCATGTCCAGCCACGTGCACCGGGTTCGCATTGTGTAGCGGTGCCTCCTAATCCCTCCAGCCACCTGTACCAGTGAAGTGAAATGTGGTGGCACACTCTCCCCCATATCATGCTCTAGGGGAAAGGGGTACACCATCCAAGCAGGTACCTGTGGACTGGTGGGATCCTCCTTCCCACTACCCCTACAACCCCACACCTGCAACTGGAGGCTTGTGCCTGCTTCTACTACTCTCACACAGCCCTGCCTGCCTAGTACCATTGGTGAGAGTTTCCGTATCATCACTCAGTGGCCAATGACCTAGATAACCTTGTCCAAACCATTCGGCAACTGGCTGTGCACACGCACAACACCCAATCCAGCAAACAGTGAGAATGCTTCCTACACCAATGCCCAGGTGATCAGACAGACATATCACCTCACCAACAATGCCATTTACATCCTCAATCTCTCCTTACAAGAGCAGCAAAGAGATCCATGCTCACACATACAGCCAATGTGCCATCCACTCGGAGACAGGTGGTGAGAGCTACAGTGCAGCCAAACTAGTGTCAAGAATAGCACGCATGCCCCTTCTACTTAGTTATATCAAAACAAAACAAAACAAAAAATCAGGATGCAGCA
>NW_004444303.1:449094-450086 GCF_000243295.1 Trichechus manatus latirostris | reverse complement strand
TAATATCATGAAAAATGAGAAGAAATCCATCTAAGAAGCTCAACGAATCCCATACAGAATAGATCCCAAACGAAAGTCACCAAGACATATCATAAACAAACTTGCTAAAACCAAAGACAAAGAAAGAATTGTGAGGGCTCCTTGGGAAGAATGAAGTCACCTACAAAGGGGAACCAATAAAACTAAGCTCTGATTACTTAGCAGAAATCAGAGCTGATTTCTTCTTACACAAACAAGAAGGCAATGGGATGACTTATATAAAACCTTGAAAGAAAACAAATTGGCAACCAAGAATTATATATCCAGTAAAATTGTCTCTCAAATACAACACACATGGATCGATCTCCAGTATAGACCATATTTTAGGCGACAGAGCAAACCTCAATAAGATTCAAAACATCAAAATAATACAAAGCATTTTCACTGATCACCATGCTATAAAAGTAGAAATCAATAACAAGAAAAGAAAGGGGAAAAGAAAATCAAATACATAGAAAATGAATAACAATTTGCTTAAAAACTACTGGGTAATAGAATACAGCAAAGATGAAATAGAAAAAAAAAATCCCAGAGTCAAATGAGAATGAAAACACAACACACCAAAACCCTTGGAACACAGCATAAGCAGTGCTCATAGGTTAATTTATAGCAATAAAAGCACACATCAAAAAAGAAGAAAAGACCAAAATAAAAAAAAAATTAACCGTAAAACTCGAACAAAAAGAAAGAGAGCAGCAGAAGGAGCCCACAGTCACCTGAATAAAGGAAAAAAATAAAGATTAGAGCAGAAATAAATGAAACAGAGGACAGAACCACTATAGAATCAACAAGACCAGAAGTTGGTTCTTTGAAAGGATCAATAAAATTGACAAATCACTGGCAAAAGTGACAAAAGAAAAGCAGGAGAAGAAGCAAATAACCCAAATAAGAAATGAGATGGGTGACATTACAACAGAACTAATTGAAATTAAAAGGATCATAACAGAATACTA
>NW_004444303.1:447931-448890 GCF_000243295.1 Trichechus manatus latirostris | reverse complement strand
AAACATTTTCAACAAAATTTTAGGCAATAGAATTCAATAGTATATCAAAAAATAATACATCATGACCAAGTGAGAGTCCTACCAGGTAAGCAAGGATGGTTCAACATTAGTAAAAGTAATCCACCTCATAAGTAAAACAAAAGAATCACATAATCATCTCAATCAATGCAGGAAAATCATTGGATAAAGTCCAACACCTATTACTGATAAAAAACTTTCAGCAAAATAGGAATAGAAGGGCCCTCAGCATAATAAAAGGCATCTTTACAAAATCAACAGCCAACATTATTCTAAAGGGAGAGAGACTGAAAGCATTCCCCCTGAAAACAGAAACCAGGCAAGGATGCCCTTTATCACCACTCTTCTTCAACATTGTATTGGAAGCCCTAGCCAGAGCAGTAAGGCAAGAAAATGAAATAAAGGGCATCCAAATGGGTAAGAAAGAAGTAAAACTATCTCTATTTGCAGATGATATGATCCTATACTTAGAAAATCCCGAAGATTCCACAAGAAAGCTACTGGAACTAATAGAAGGATTCTGCAAATTATCAGGATACAAGATCCACATAAAAAATCAGCTGGATTCCTATACACTGACAAAGAGAACTTCAAAAAGGAAATCAGGAAAACAACACTATTTACAATAGCTCCACCAAAGACAGAACACTTAAGAATAAATCTAACCAGGGACATAAAAGACCTATACAAAGAAAACTACAAAACACTACTGCAAGAAACCAAAATAGACCTACCTAAATGGAAAAACATATCATGCTCATGGATAGGAAAACTTAACAGCGTGAAAATGACAATACTACCCAAAACAATTTATAAATATAATGCAATCCTGCTCCAGATTTCAACAGCAGTCTTTAGTGAGATGGAAAAACTAATTATTAACTTTATATGGAAAGGAGGCCATGGATAAGTAAAGCATTGTTGAAATAGAACAACAAAGT
>NW_004444303.1:445479-446815 GCF_000243295.1 Trichechus manatus latirostris | reverse complement strand
ATGAATCTGTCAAACATCTCAAAACATGGATGAATTTGGAGGACATTATGCTGAGTAAAATAAGTCAATCACAAAAGGACTAATATTTTATGAGACTACTATTATAAAAAAACAAGAAAAGATTTACACACTGACAAACAAACAAACAAAAAAACATTGTTTGATGTTTACCAGGGATGAGAGGTGGAGAGCAGGAAAATTACTATCTAGCTAGAAGATATGTGTTAATATTGGTGAAATGAAAGACAATACACTCTATGGGGAAAGTCAACACACATGATCAAGGCAAAGGAAGACACTGAGAGGAACGCAAGAATAAAAGGCAACTATGTTAATTACTATAACATGGACAATCCTTCAACAATAGTATTAACAAACAATAATTTATGAAAGGATACATAGGTAGATAGGTACGTTAAAGAAGTGTGGAAGGGTACAAGGGAGCACACCCACCTGCAGATATAGGTTTGATTTTGGATATTTCTACATAAATATTGTAGGTGTTGCATAACCAAACAGCAACAGCCTGTGGGATGAAGTTCCCAGGCTCAAAAGTGAAGGACCATATTCAGACGACATCTACATCAACTGGCACAACATAGTTCATAAAGACAATGTTCTGCATCCTACTTTGGTGAGTAGCATCTGGAGTTGTAAACGCTAGCAAGCAGCCATCTGAGATACAACAATTGGTCTGTTCCCTTCAGGAGCAAAGGAGAGTGAAGAAAACCAAAGACTCCAGGGAACAATTAGTCCAAAGCGCTAATGGACCACATAAACCACAGCCTACATGATCAGTCCCGGGACCAGAAGAACTAGATGATGCCTGGCTACCAGTATCAACTGCTCTGACTGAGATCACAACAGAGGGTCCTGGCCAGAGCAGGAGAAAAATGTAGAACAAAAAAATCAAATTCACAAAAAAGGCCAGACTTACTGGTATGACAGAGACTAGAGGAACCCCTATGACTATGACCCTAAGACACCTTTCTGATCTGAAATTGAAGCCATTCCCGGAGACCACCTTTCAGCCAAACAATAGACAAGCCCATTGTAAACAGTATGACCCAAGAAGAATGTGCTCATTAGAATAATCAGTTATATGAGATCGAAAGGGCACGTTTGCCATAAAGCAAAGATGAGAAGGCAGGAAAGGGTAGAGAATCTGGATGAAAGGAAATGGGGAACCCAGGGCAGAAATGGGAATGCTGATATATTGTGGGAAATGCAACCAAAGTCATGGAACACTTTATGTACAAACTATCAAATGGGAAACTAATTTGCTCTGTAAACTTTCATCTAAAGCACCATAAAATAAAAAATAAAGAAGTTAAGA
>NW_004444303.1:443019-444782 GCF_000243295.1 Trichechus manatus latirostris | reverse complement strand
TCATGACAACCCCTTATGTGCAGAATAAAACTGCTCCATAGGATTTTTCAAGGTGTCTCTGTGCACATTCAAACAATCAACCTTTCACCTAGCAGTCAAACACTTCACCATTTGTACCACCCAGAGACTCCATGTAAGTAGCACTTGTCATTAAGTGACTTTGAGCCAGTTCTGACTCATAGTGATGCCATGTGACAGAGTAGAACTGCCCTATAGGGTTTTCTTGGCTGTAATCTTTACAAGAGCAGATTGTCAGCTCCTTTTCCCATGGAGCCGAAGCCGCTGGGTGGGTTCAACTCACCAACTTTTTGGTTAGCTGCTGAACACTTAACCATTGTGGCACCAGGGTTCTGTGTAAATAGCACTATCAGTGCAAATTTCAAGCTACCAATATGATGTCACTAAAAATAGAGTTAAGTAAATATGTACACAGTTCATTCTTTCAAGGTGGTAAAAACTAATTTCAGCACACCATTGACTATACAGAACAGTAATAATAATATTTTGGAATTTTAAAATATATGTAGAATTAAAATATATGACAATAGCAACACAAATGTGGGAGGTCGTGAATGAAGTCAAAGTGTTCTAAGATTCTAGTATATTCTGGAAAGTACTCAAAATAACATGTATTAAACTGTAAAACTTCAAGAATGCATGTTGTGATATCTAGGGTAACCACTAAAAATAGTAAAAGACAGCATAACTAATCAGTTAATAGAGGTAGAGGATGTGATATCTAAAATGATGTGATTAATGCTAACGAGACAAGATGGGAGAGGAAAAAAATACAACTAATGCAGTAAATATAAACCCAGTTATATATCAGATTGTCAGATGGAATAAAAAGCCAACCCAACTACACTATTTACAAAACCATACTTTGTACATAAGGGTACAGAAGGTTTGGAAGTTGAGGAATAGAAAACAGTATGCTATATAACATGAAACAAAAGAATTGTTGTAGTGATACCCATGTCAGACAAGGAAAGACTTGAAGGCAAGAACCATTACTAGAGATAGAGAAAGTTATTTCATGATTATAATTGGGCAATTCTCCTGGAAAATAAAATAATGCTCAATCTGCTTGTGCCTAATAACATAACTTCAAAATTAATGAAATAAAATTTGATGAAATAAAATGGAAAATACTCTAATAACAATTGTAGTTGAAGACTTTAGCATACTTTTCTCAGTAACAGATGAACAGCGGATAAAAATTCAGTAAGGATATAGAAAATACGAATGCACTTTACAAACTTCACCTAACTGATACATGTATAGATTGCTGCATCCCCAAAATGTAAGAAATATTTCTTCAGGTGTTCATAGAACATTTAACAATATTAGTTATATGCTAGATAATAAAGCATAAGCAAATAAGATTGAAATCATCCATGGAATTCTTTCAGACCATACTGAAATAAAGAGCTATATATATATAATTATGAATTATAATTTAAAATAAATCAGGATAAAAGAAAAAATCATAACTAATATTAGAAAATACCTTGAACTGAATGACATTGAAGATACAACATGTTAAAACTTGTCAGGTAGAATTAATGAAGTTCTTAAGGGTAAATGTATGGTTTTAAGTGCATGCATTAGAAAAGGAGAAACACTGAAAACATTAATGATTTTATTTTTCTGTATTAAGAAGCTAGAACAATGACAGAAAATATTACCTTCCAAAAGTAGAAGGAAATAAAAAGATGTGCAGAAATCAATAAAATAGATAACAAAAGTAAAATTGAGTGAAT
>NW_004444303.1:438986-442021 GCF_000243295.1 Trichechus manatus latirostris | reverse complement strand
GTGTTCTCTAGCTACTAGACATTGCAAAAAGACAAGAAAAAATATAAAAGGAGTAATTCTGGGAGATAAAAAGTAATAAAATATACACGGTGCTTGTGTTCAAATAAAGACCAAATGAATCCACTGATAAACAATCTCAATAATTTTTTAATGTTGTTTGAAACTCTATTTTAAAATATTTTAAACTAAACCAATTGCACTTCTACATATTGCTAAAAACTAGAAAATAAAATTTAAAGAAAATAAAATTTAAAAAAAATAAAATTTTCAATATTATCATCAAATTTAAAATAGTGAGACTAACAAAAGATGAGCAAGACAAAATAATTCAAGAACTCTACTCTAAATACCACAAAACACTGTTAAGAGAAATTTTGGAAGACCTAAATAAATATAAAGATATGCCATGTTCTTAGATTAAAAGACTCAGTATTAGGTAAATATTAGTTTTTCCCATATTGATGTGTATTGTGATAAGTATGTGCATTCCCAATCAAAATTACAGCAGTTTTTATTGTTGTTGTTGTTGCTATTGTTGTTATTGTTTTTGGGGAAATGAATATGATGATTCTAACATATACATGGAAATTCGAAGGACTAAGGATTTCAAAGGAAATTTTAATGAAGAAGAAAGATGGAAGATTATACTTCTAATAATAGATTATTATACATTTATAGAGGCATTGGTGACTCAGTGGTAGAATTCCTGCCTTCCATGCTGGAGACTCGGGTTCAACTCCTGGCCAATGCACCTCATGGGCAGCCACCACCCATCTGTCAGGGAGGCTTGCATGTTGTTATGATGCCAAACAAGTTTCAGTAGAACTTCCAGACTAGACAGACTAGGAAGACAGGTTTGGTGATCTACTTCTGAAAATCCATCAAATGAAAACCATATGGATTACACTGGTCAGATCTGTAGCTGATCATGAGGATGGAGCAGGACTAGGCGGCATTTTGTTCTGTTGTGTGTGGGAATGTCATAAGTCCAAGGCTGACTCAGTGAGAGCTAACAACAACAAAAAAGTGTGGACAAATTTACCACTGGATTTCATTAACAAAGGTTCATTTGGAATATAGGCATTAAGATAAATGGTGGTGCTCGAAACACCTTCCCCAGACTAGGAGCATCAGCATTACTTGAGACAGTCCCTGACTCTACTAAATTAGAAAGTTTGGGAGTATGGCCCAGTCATCTGTGTTTAAATAACAGTTCCAAGTGATTCAGATGCACGCTAAGCTTTAAAACCACCAATTTTATACAAATGTTCAGAGATTCTACCTGTCTTTTTTTTGGTCATTTAGCAACTTGTCAGATGAATTGTTGGTGATCAATAAATAACTGATGAACAAATAAAGTGTTTCATATGTTAAATGCTATGTAATTGTAATTTTATTGAACTGAATTAATTGCATCCCATGTACAGAATTAGGATCAACAGAATTTGAATAACCTTGGAGCTGTTTCTTTTTACTTAATACAATAATAATGTATTCACATGAGAATGAGGAAAAGAGAGAGGAATCTAACTTGTGTTGGCATTTGAGTAGCACATATGCATAGAGATCTTGTGTTTCCTAAAGTTTGAAAAAGAACTCCTGACAAGACCTTCTGATCATTGCTCATTGCTTTGGACACAAGACAAAATAGAAATGAAAAAAATTGATCACTTAAACACTGACTTATAAAGAAGTGAATCTTTATTTAAGAATGAATTAAAGAAAATAATGTAAAAGAAATGGTAAAATATCATGAGATACAGATTATGTAACTATCAATTCTAATGAATTAAAATGAAATACCTAAAGTTTTAGAGGAATCAATCTACACCAATCAGAAAAGAAGTGATCAGTTTAAGTTTAAATGTCTAGCACAATGTGTACTTTATGAATAAATTTCAGATGTAGCATCAGTCTCTAGGATAGAAGAATAAGCAAAGGTAGAATGATCTATGATGTCATAATTCATCCATCATGAAAATTTCATGAACACCAAGAAGTCACTTATCATTTAAATGTTTCCTGTGTTGAAGCCTGGGTCCCAGACCATTAAGCAGCTATTTAAGTGTAAGCTTTGCAATTAAATGCATCAAAACTGGCAGGAGTCTAGACCCCCTCCATTAGAAGTTGGATGTTGGTCAGAATTCTGGTTGACTGTTATGTTACTAAATTATACCTCTTTATGAAAAGATTTCAATTTCCTTCCACAAACCTCGGATGGTGATTCCAGTGCTATAGAAAATAGAAATTAGAACATCCAACAGCATCTGAAGATGAGTAGACTATTTAACAAAGTCACTGTTTCACAATAATTTGCATTTATTTAAGTAAAGAAAGCAAACCAAAACAAAACCATCGCTGTTGAGTCGATTCTGACTCATAGCAACCCTATAGGACAGAGTAGGACTGCCGCACAGGGTTTCCAAGAAGGTGAATTTGAACTGCTGACCTTCTGGTTAGCAGCCAAGCTCTTAACTACTGCAAAGAAGATACCCATTAAGTTGTTGTTTACTTCTTTCTATTATAAAGAACACTTTACAGATGCATTAATGTCATGGAAATGCAAAAAAAAAAAAAAAAGAAAGACGGCATTATACAGTGAAACCTGTGAGAACCAGAACTCTACAGGACTGCCTTGTTTTTCGGGTCTCACAAGTTTTCCATCTTTGACAAGGTTCAGTCTTCCCACTTATTATTGCTCATTTTAGTAGAAAATATTTGAGTTTTGCTTCTCTGAGAGGTTTTCACTTTACACAGGTTCCAGCTTTCACAGGTTTTACTGTATATGCAGATTTTAGAATACTTGTATCATTTACCATTTTTTAAATACAAGATACTCCCATTGCTGTATCTATCAACCAATTGATTGTTTTATCTATTTACTCATAGTTTAATACGAAAATTGTAGAAGTTTGAACCCAAGCCTTAAGATTCACTATGATGAAGTTGGGCACTATTTATTTTATATAATAATGTCAAGTTTCTATATTTTCATTAAGTCAATTATACTTCAAATTCTATCTCCATCTTTTTTA
>NW_004444303.1:432460-438886 GCF_000243295.1 Trichechus manatus latirostris | reverse complement strand
AAAGCCAAAAACTATAAAGTTCATAGAAGAAAATATAGGATCAACCCTAGAGGCCCTAATATATGGCATTAACAGGATACAAATCATCACCAACAACACACAAACTTCAGAAGATAAGCTAGATAACTGGGATCTTTTAATAATCAAACACCTATGCCCTTGAAAAGACTTCACCAAAAGAGTGAAAATAGAACATACAGACTGGGAAAAAATTTTTGGATATTACAAGTCAGACAAAGGTCTAATCTCATCTACAAGAAAATCCAACACCTTTACAACAAAAAGACAAATAATCCAATTAAAAAATGGGCAAAGGAAATGAACAGGCACTTTGCCAAAGAGGACATTCAGGTGGCCAACACACACATGAGGAAATGCTCATGATCACTAGCCATTAGAGAAATGCAAAGTAAAACCACAAGGAGATACCATCTCACCGCAGCATTACTGGCACGAATCAAAAACACTGTAAATAACAAATGTTGGAGAGGCTCCCGGGAGGTCTGAACTCTTATGCACTGCTGGTGGGAATGCATAATGATACAACCATTTTGGAAAATGATAGGGCGCTTCCTTAGAAAACTAGAAATAGAAATACCATAGGATCCAGCAATTCCACTCCTAGCAATATATCCTAGAGAAAAAAGAGCCGTCACACGAATATACATATGCACACCTATGTTGATTGCAGCATTATTTACAATAGCAAAAAGATGGAAACAACCTAGATGCCCATCAACAGATGAATGGATAAACTATGGTACATACACACAATGGAGTATTATGCAATGATAAAGAACAACGATGAATCTGTGAAGCATCTCATAACATGGATGAAAATGGAGGACATTATGCTGAGTGTAATAAGTCAATCACAAAAGGACAAATATTGTATGAGACCTCTACTGTAAAAACTCTTGAAAAGTTTACATACAAAAAGTAACAATCTTTGTTGGTTACAAAGGATGGGAGGGGTTGGGAGAAATAGTAAATAGACAACAGATAAATGGTAACTTTGGTGAAGGGTAAGACGGTATACAATACTGGGGAAGCCAGTACAACTTGTACAAGGAAAGGTCATGGAAGCTCCATAGGCATATCCAAACTCCCTGATGGACTGAATTGCTGGGTGGAGGGCTGTGGGGACCGTGGTTTCAGGGAACATATAGCTCAATTGGTATAACACAGTTTATAAAGACAATGTTCTACCTTCTACCTTGGTGAATAGTGTCTGGGTTCTTAAAAGCCTGTGAGCAGCCACCTAAGATACTCCACTGGTCTCACCCTTTCGGGAGCAAGGGAGAATGAAGAGAACAGGATACAAGGAAAAGATTAGTGCAAAGGACTAACGGACCATGGCTACTAAGGCCTCCACCAGACTGAGTCCAGTACAGCTAGATGGTGCCCGGCTACCACCACTGACTGCCCTGACCAGGATCACAACAGAGGGTCCTGGACAGTGCTGGAGAAGGTTGTAGATCCAAATTCTGACACACGAAAAAGGCCAGGTTTACTGGCCTGACAGAGACAGGAGAAACCCTGAGAGTACGGCCCTGGACACCCTTTTAGCTCAGTTGTGAAGTCACTTCTGCGGTTCACCTTTTAGCTGGGGATTGTACAGCCCCATAAAACAAAATGAGACTAATGAGGCACAGCAGTCCAGGGACAAGGACTAGAAAGCAGGAGGGGACAGGAAAGCTGGTGATAGGGAACCCAGTGTTGAGAAAGGACAGTGTTGACATGGTTGTGGAGTAGTTAACCATTGTCATGGGGCAATATGTGTACTAACTGTTTAATGAGAAACTATTCTGTTCTGTAAACCCTCATCTAATGTGCAAAAAAAAAAAAAGAATTATTTATGTGAGATCAAATTGACAACAGCAACTCATAAGGTTTGATGGGAAGCTTAGGTGGCAGTGAATTGAAGATAATGGTCATGGAATAATTTTGAAAAGGATAGTGAGAATAGCAGCACAACTGGAAGAATGTTATCGATGTCTCTGAATTGTACATGTAGAAATTTTTGAAATGGTGTATCTTTAGCTATGTATATTTTCACCAAAAAAGAAAAATGTCCTCCTAGTTCGAGAAGGGAGAGTATTGACATGTTGTGGGTTTGTTAACCAATGTCATAAAACAATATGAGTACTGACTGTGTAATGAGAAACTATTTTTTCTGTAAACCTTCACCTAAAGTACAATAAAAAAATTTAAAAAAAAAGGATACAGTACAGTAGCCTATAGTATATTCACAGAGTTGAGCGACCATCACCACTAATTCCAGAACATTTCCATCAACCCAAAAAGAAACCCCACACCTATTAGCAGTTACTCCTCATTTCCCCCCTTCCAACCCCTGACAACCACTAGTCTACTTTCTATGTCTATAGATTTGCCTATTCTGGATGTATCATATAAATAGAATCATGCAGAAAAAAAAAAGAAGAAGACAAAGAAGAAGCAAGGATGGCGAGACTTGGTTTCACATACTTTGGACTTATTATCAGGAGGGACCAGTCCCTGGAAAAGCACATCATGCTTGTTAAAGCAGAGAGTCAGTAAAAAAGAGCAAGACCCTAAAATAGATGGATTGACACAGTGGCTTCAACAATGGGCCCATGGATAACAATTGTGAGGATGATGCAGGACTCAGCAGGGTTTGTTCTGTTGTGCATAGGGTCGCTATGAGTTGGAATCAGTTTGTTAGCACCTAACAACAACATAACAACCACATATTATATTATGTTATGTTATATTACAATATTATATTAATATTACATTACATTGCATTATATTATATTATTATGTACAAGGAGCCCTTGCTGCACAATGGGTTAGTGCACTCAGCTGATAAGTGAAAGTTTGGTGGTTCAAACCCACCCAGCAGCTTCACAGGAGAAAGACCTGGTGATCTGCTCCTGTAAAGATTATAGCCTAGAAAGCCTTATGGGACTCTGTCACCTGGGGTCACTGTGAGTTGAAAATCGACCTGATGGCAGCTAGGAACAACAACATATTATATATGCATATATAATTTATATATATGTCTCCCTATATGTTTCTTCTTAAATATTTTTTGTTGTAATATCACAATCAGATCATATCCATTTAACTTATTGAATCCATGGAGAAGATTTTAATTGAAGCAGGACAATAAACAAGTTAACAGCTCCTATACCTTTTCAGAATTGAGAGACCTCACAAAAGGTTCTAATGAGTGCTATAAAAAATGGTAGTGCACTGAGGAAAAAAAGACAATGTCAGTATGGCAGGATTAGAAAATTAGCTAAGGAAATGTACTTGTCACCAGGATTTAGAAGGCCCCTGGGTACTTCAATGTGCAATGTTTCTTTTGCTTTTATAGCATGATTTTATTCATTCATTGAACATTATTTTACATTTATTGGAAAACCAAAAAAAACAAAAACAAAAACCAAAC
Organism: Trichechus manatus latirostris; assembly: GCF_000243295.1. Lineage (NCBI taxonomy): Eukaryota > Metazoa > Chordata > Mammalia > Sirenia > Trichechidae > Trichechus > Trichechus manatus. Next base: position 435,447 of record NW_004444303.1, on the reverse strand, counting down.
TTGTTGCCAACGAGTTGATTCTGACTCATACAGACCTTATAGGACAGAGGAGAACTGCCCCATAGGGTTACCAAGGAGTGCCTGGTGTATTTGAACTGCCAACCTTTTGGTTAACAGCCAAGCTCTTAACCACTGTGCCACAGTGCTCCTATTGGAAAACAGACTCAAGTAATTACATTAGGGATTTATTTTTTCAACACAACATGAAGTAGACTTTTTATAACTGTATAATAGATTTGATTGATATAGTCATTTTTTTTCAAAATGATCAATATTTGGTGTATTTATTTTCCTTCAAAGGGGGAGAAAAAAAAACTCTTGTGTATGGATCAGTTTCATTGGAAAGTCCAACAGTACCTTATATTTTAAATTTTAATATTTATAGAAATAACTCAAGATTTATTTTTGATTAGGAAATAATGATTGTGGTCCTTCGACAATAGTTTTCAGTAGTACAGTATTAATGGGCATTTATATACACGTTTCAGCTTTCAAAAGTAATATGGAATAATAAGGAAAAGTATTACAAAATAAAAAATAAAAGCATTCTTCCTAAAACTCTTGCTGATCCTAACAGAGTTAACCACTAAGTATTGTGTATACTCTATATATTTTTAAAATAACCAACAAATATTTTTTTGAAAAACATGTAGTATATCATATATGTATAATATTTTCTAGTATATTTTAACATACTCTTTTTATTATTTTTAAAATTATAAAAGCAATACATTTTACTTGTTTAAAATTAAACAAAATAAAAACATAATAAAAGCAGAAATTCTTTCTTTACCATAGCACACCCCTAGTCTCAATAACAATCCCTTTCTGTTAACAATTTGATATGAAACTCATCACAAATTTATTGTCTGTAAGTATTTCTCTTTCTCTGAATATCTTTCCCTATTTTTCTTTTGGATAGTTCTTTTTTTTTTCTTTTCTTATTACTCTTTAAGAGATCTTGGTAAATACCGAAAATACTTTTCCAGTTTTTATCTTTAAACTTGACTTATTTTGTCTTACTTATATTGTTACCAATAGAAGTTGAAAATTGTTATGTAGTCTAATATATCAAACTGTTCTGTGGCTTCTGAGCATTATTTCAAATAGACCCATTCTCCATGATTAGACTGATACCAGATTCACTCACATATTTTTGTATCATTTTTGTATTTATCACTTTTTTATATTTAATATCCTTTTATATTTTTCTTTCTTTCTCTGCTCCTTCCTTCATTTCTTCCTTCCTTCCTTTTTTACCTCTCTCCCTCCGTCTCCCCTCTCCCTCCCTTCTTCCTTCCTTCCTCTTCCCCTCCCTCCCTCTTTCTTACTTTGGTCTTAGAGTTAAAAGCTTTGCTTTTTCTTTCTAAGTAGTTAAATACAGTAATAACGTTAGAGACATGGATTTTAAGAGATCTTTTAAAAAGAGCACTGCTATGGCTTGAATTGGGTTCCCCCAAAATATACATTCAAATCCTAATGCCTGTACCTGTGAATGTGACCTTATTTGGCAATAAAGTCTTTGCAGAAGTAATCGATTAAGAGGGGGTCATTGTGGTGGGCCCTAATTCAATATGACTGGTGACCTTATTAAAAGAAGACACGAGTCACAGACACACACAGAGGGAAGACAGCCACGTAAAGAAGGAGGCAGAGATTGGAGTTATGCTGCCACATGCCCAAGAACTGCTAGAATTACCTGAAGCTGGAAGAGGCAAGGAAGGAGCTTTCCCTAGAGTCTTCAAAGGGAGCATGGTACTGTCAACACCTTGATTTTTTTATTTAAAGCCTAAAGAACTGTGAGACAATAAACTGCTGTTGTCTTAAGTTGCCTTGTGGTACTTTGTTACAATAGTCCCAGGAAACTAATACAAGCACCCTCCAAATAAAAACATTTAAATGTCTTTCCTTTGGAAATTTGGGCTAGTAGTAAAACATTGAGTAAGGTTTTCAAAACAAAAAAGTTTGCAGTTTATGTTCTAAAGCGTTAATTGTGCAAACTATAAAATATGAACCCTAGTTAGAGGTAATAGAAGCTCTTTTATATTTCTACCATCCTGTTTTATAGAAAAATTACTTATAAAATCTCCGACTTATGATTCTATACTCTTTTTAATTGATGACAGTGTCAAGGAATTTGAGCTCCATTAAAGATTCTGCCTCAGTTTTAGACAACACTATTTAGAGTTGTTGTATGTTAAATTGCCTTTCTAAACCTTCCCATTCTTTGGTCTCAATCAGCCTTTGAGATCAAAAGAGAATTGGTTAAATACTTTACTATGAAGTGCTTTTTTGATAATAAGAAGAGTCCTTATTCTATGTCCCATTTTATTCTCTGGATTGAGAACCTTGAATCATTTTAAAAACAAATTTTAATGAAATATAATGTTTAGTCATCTTTCCATCAAGGTTACTGTCCTTACTGTGGTCTATGAGTCTTGTAACATTGAGTGTTCAGAAATAAATTCAGTATTCCAGATATAGACTGAGCAATGGAATTTACCATTTTTCATATCAGGGCACTATATTTCTACTCATGTAACTCAAGAAAGAGTTGCTTGATTTTTGTCATGGTTTGAATTATCTCCCCCCAAAAATGTGTGTATCAATTTGGCTAGGCCATGATTCCTGGTACTGTGTGATTTTCCTCTATGTTGTAAACCTGCCTTATGATGTTAATGAGGGAGGATGGGTGGCAGTTGTGTTAGTAAAGCAGGACTGGATCTACAAGACTGGATTGTGTCCTGAGGCAATCTCTTGAGATATAAAAGAGAGAAGTGAGCAGTAAGACAGGGGGACCTCATACCATCAAGAAAGCAGTGCCAGGAGCACAGATGGCCGAGAGAGAGAAAGCCTTCCCCTGGAGCTGACACCTTGAATTTGGACTTTTAGCATACTTTACTGTAAGGAAATAAACTTCTCTTCGTTAAAACCATCCACTTGTGGTATTTCTGTTATGGCAGCACTAGATGACTAAGACAATTTTC
>NW_004444303.1:430766-432360 GCF_000243295.1 Trichechus manatus latirostris | reverse complement strand
CATCTTAATGTTGATTAGCAATTGGGTAAATTTCAATTAGGAGCTATTTCTAATAATGCTGCTATATGTTTTTGATTGGGAACATGTATGTATTTCTGTTGGGCTATATAGAGGTACAATTGCTGATTTGAATATGTTAGACTTATAGTAGATACTGCTAAATAGTTTTCCCAAGCAGTTGTTTTCTTTGTACTTCGTTTTGCTTTTAGTTATTATTTAGTTTTCCTTTTATCTATTTTGGTAGACAGATTGCAGCATTTTCATGCAGTTTTATTTTGCATTTCAATGATAACTATGAAGATAGAGTCCTTTTCAAATGTTTGCAGATCATATAGATATCCTCTTTTGTGAAGTGCCTGTTCAAATCTTTTGTCTATTTAAAAAAATTGATTTGTCTGTGGTTTTCTTATTGATTTGTAAGAGTCCTTTATATATTCTGTATGTGAGGATTTGTTAAAACAATCTATTTTAAATATCTTTTACTCTGTAGTTTGTTTTTTCACTCTTTTAATGTTGTCTTTTGATGATGTCTTAATATAGTTGAAAATCAAATATTTCCTTTATGATTACTAGTTTTTATGTCCTGTTTTAAAAATATTTGCATATTCCAAGTACATTAAGGTGTTTTCCTACATTTTATTCTAAAAATTTATTTACTTTTTGTATTTATAAGTGCAATATATCAGGAGTTCATTTTGTGTATGTTGTGAAGTAAGGGACAACTGGCTCCTTTGAATTCTGGATCCAATAATTTTTTACTCTATAAACATGGGTGAGTTACTTAAAATATACTCACCTCAGTTTCTTCATCTAAAAAGTTGAGAAGCTAGTAATATCTACCACTTATTATGCCAACTGCTGGGATTATTGTCAACAGATAGCCCTCAGCTCTCAATCTTCTTCAGGGATTGACTCAACTGAAGGGAATTATCTTGCCCAAGATTACAATCTCTTCCCTGGGGTGTCTGGCATCCAAATAGTTGATCAAATCAAGGGAATAAAGTTCAGGTTCTCTTTCACCTCTAATTAGGACAGTTCGCGTTATCATTCTGTTTTCAGAACTCCCCACAGATTTGGTTAAAGCTTCTGTTGAGATTACATCACAATTTGACTTCTCCCTCTGGCCAAATCCTGCTTCCTTCTCTTTGAAATGTGTTGTTCACAGGAGCAATAGTTAATAAACCTCTTGCATACTAATATGCATCTCAAAGTCTGCTTCCTGATGGATGAAACCAACCTGCAATACTACATCATAGTGATTTTATGAATATCAAATAAGTTAATATATGTGAAGTAATGGGAAAAAATATATATGTATGTGTGTGTGTAGATGAAGATATAGATACATTTACCATCATTGAAGTCTTATAGTCTTCTAGCTAGCTACTGGAGACAGGTAACTTTATTTAAATATAAATATGTATCATTTTTTCAGACTCAAATATATAACAAGTGAAACTATTGATACTATGTTATGGATATATTTTCCTTGTTTAGCAAGATATCTTTCTCTAAATATTTCCTTCAGACAAATTTTAAATATTGGACACAATAATATGTTTTTATAATTTAAGGCTCTATGATTTATTTTTTT
>NW_004444303.1:419605-429274 GCF_000243295.1 Trichechus manatus latirostris | reverse complement strand
TTACTAATTGTTAGAACAAAGGAAGACAGATTAGAACATGTCTGCTCATCTCCAAACATGAAATCTAAAAGATATAGCTCAAATTAAAAAAATAAGTCAATCATTTGAAGAAAAAGGCTAGAGATGGGTTGATCATGGGAGAAGGAGGAGGCTATTAATCCAAGTTAGAACACTGGCTGGAATTAGAAGCCTATAGCTGCTTGCTTAATAACATGGGATCCTAAACTTGTCTGGAACTGGGTGAGATTGACAGAGAGAGAACCTATATTATAAGAAAATAGAGCATGTTTCTAGTACTATGCCAATATATATACGGTATCTTTGAATGTTATGTACAACTAACAACGTCAAAAAAAAAAAAGAAAAGAAATATTGATATAGTTTAGAGGATCATGACATATTCCTAATAAATGTATACTGACTCTGGATATCTTTATATTCTTACAAGTTTCATATTTTTATGTTTAATAAAATATTATATGTATGCGTTTCATACACACGTATGTTTAATGATGACTTTTTGTTGTTGTAAAAAATAAGAGCTTAATTCCACAGGCTCAAATGCCCTTTTAATGCATGCACAAAATAGCTTGAGAAAATAAAATGTTCCTAAGAAAATATGGGATTTATTATGTTGCTTGACCTCCAGATATATTTTTTTTAACTTGTTCTAGAATCTTGTCTGGAGACAAAGTAAACATTAAGATTTCATGATTTGCATAAACTATGTTCTTACTGTTAAAAATTCCAAATTTTATTTTTCTAGTATTTTTATATTGCTATATTTGGATATAGTTCAATAAGTTTGTTTTAGAAAGCCTAAATCTGAGAAACAGTTTCTACAGTAGTAATATTTACTCTTACTTTTCTTAAGGCTTCAGGAATATAGTAACAGACATGACCCTGAAAGATAGATTGTTATGCTCAATAACCAATACTTTCTGGTGGATTCTCTTTAAATACTTTCTGATGTAAAACAATGTTAACACTCCATGAACACTCATAATCTCCAACAGACATATTTGCCATTTCTTCCCAATTAATTATTTTTATGGGCGAATGAGACAGCTCTAGTCTTTCAGTATTGTTCTTGTTAATAAGGACCAAAGACTATGTATAGTAATTATATTTGCAAATACTAGAATACTTGGATATGACTTATGCAGATCAATTAGGAAAGTTAGATCCTATGTGAAGTGAAATCAAAATGTTCATTAAAATGAATCTGAATCTGAGAGTAGAATGGCAAAAGGGTAAAATGAAGATGATGAACTAAGTCTAAAAGCTATTCAGTAAAGATAGAGTAAGTGTCCTTGAGGTCCATTGACAACTTAGTTGAAGAAAGGGCAGTAAATATTCTAAGATGAAATACACCTGGGAAAGAAGAGCCAACCCTTTCCCTCAGCCTCTTAAGTTAGGAGGAATAGAAGGATGAGAGGAGTGGATTCACTAACAAAGAGCGTGGAAGATAAAGTAAATGTAAAAGAATAGAAGTTTAAAGGACAGAAAATATTTTTTTAATAATATTTATTAAAATACAAATTATAATTAATGAAGAGAGTAGATGGTATCTTATATTACATTTCAAACATTAGCATACAATAATTGATTATCAGAATAACAATACATACAAAACATTAATATGTACCATAAATTAAAGCATAATAGAACAAACATATGTAAAAATATTATACTCAATTTTACTCTATTTACCATGATCACTTTGATGTTTTAAGGAAATCTTGAATGCATTGGTTTTCAAAGTGTGGCCTTGGACTAGCAGCATCAGGATCACCGGGAAACTTGTTGGAAATACAAATTTTCAGACCCCATCCCAGACCTAATGAATTGAAAAACTCTGGAGTGGGGATGGAGTGCAACTAATTCTCCATGTGATTCAGATGCCAGGGAAATTTGAGAAAGGAGCCCTGGTGGTACAGTAGTCAAGTGCTCAGCTGCTAACTGAAAGGTCAGTGGTTTGAACCTACCAGTGGCTCCGCTGGAGAAAAGACCTGGTGATCTGCTCCTATAAAGATTACAGCCTAGAAAATCCTATGGGCACTTCTACTCTGTCTTATAGGGTCACTATGAGTCAGAATTGATTTGACAGCACACAACAACAGCAAAGTATGAGAACCACCTCTTAAACCAATGCTTTTCAGTGTTGGCAGTGGAGTGGAATCACCTGGAGATCTTTTTCAAATTACATTATCCTCACCTATGTTGATTCTAGTTTAGTAGGTTTAACATAATTTTTAAGCTTTTATATTTCTTACAGCATTTTACACAATACAGTTACACTGTAATGTGTTGCTGATCTAATATTTTGTTCACTCTGCACTGTTTTTTCTTTTTCTTTTTTCATGGGCTACTGGTATGCATTCAGAATGACAAGTATATATATACAAACTTTTCCATTGAAACAAAACCAATCATTATCCTACACTGACTTCTTAAAATAACTTCTAAAACTTGACCTAATAGACACACACACAACCTACCTACAAATTATAAGGGCAAGAGTACTCCATAGGACAAAACCATGAAGAATATAAAACAAAACCACCTTGTTTCAAACTAATCTGAGACATTAGACACAAGCTTTTAATCAGTTTTGGAGTATTCCTAATAAGGATCTCTTCACATAATACTTTTCCCATATTTTCTCTCCCCTCTCATTTTGTGACTATATATACATATGACAGTCTTTTCACTGTTTTTTTTTTTTTTTTTAATTTCTGGTAATATTCTTCATCTCATTATCTATTTTCTGCATAATTACTTTTATTTTCTTGAACATATTAATCATAGTTATTTTTAAATCTGTGTCTGTTACAATTGGATCACATATACTGATTTTGTTCTCCTGATATTTGTCCATATGGTCTTTTGTTTTGGCAGCTTATTTATTTTTGATCAAATGCCAGACTTGGTGCCTAAAAAACCGTAGCACACCCATAGTTTTATATTTTATATTTCTCCAGCAAAATCTGTCTCTTTTGCTAGTAAATAAAGTGGGACTGGTCACCTTAGTGCAAAGAGAAACTGAGTAGAGTGAAATCTGACATGAAGTTTTGGTGACTTCTGTCTGCCACATCATCCTGCTCCAGGGCTTCCAACAAAAATCCTGGTGTGGTCACCAGACCCCTTTCTTGGCAGATACTGAACTTTAATCCTTTCTGCTGTCACGATGAGACTGTAGGACAATCCATTTAGCTATTTTTGCCTGGTTAAACTTTTCTCCTCTATCCATACTTCCTCAGTATTCTGCAAATGTCTTCAGGGGAACCTAGCCATGTTCCGGCCTGAGTTCAACTTACTCTTCTTATTGAGATCTTGTTCAAGTCTCTAATTTTGTCTCCCTCAACCAATAGACCAGCAAAAACTCGACTGCATTCCCCTCTTCAAGCAGCACCTCTCTGCCTACAAAATTCCTAATTCTCAGCTTCTTGTGCTGGACTCAGGATGACAAATGCACTAATAGAATAAGTGACTACAAAATATCAATCAGCTCACTTTTCTAAAGTTTTCATGCCTGCTGAATCTTGATCCCTCCAGTCCTGTGTTCTCCAGATGTTCTCTTATGCAATTAAATGTATTTTAATCGTTTTTAATCTAGTTTTTCTAGTAGCTCCCATGGGAGAGTTGGACAACTTCAATCTATTCCATCATAAACAGATGCAAAAGTATAATGTGGTTATTTGTATATTTGAATTATTTCATTAAATTTATTTTTATTTATTTTTTATGATTTAGATTTACCATACTTTATTTACTGTTTGCTTATACATCTACCTAATTTTTTAGATTCTCATTACCCGTTCCTTAGAAGATATGTATTTATTAGTACACTTTCAATGGTTTCCTTTAATGTTAAAACATTCATACATGACTTAGAAAGGTCTTAGTTATAAATAGTTCTATCCTAATGCTGAATAATTAAAGAAACTTAATCTGCATTAACACTTAATATGTCCAACTAACTTATATGCTAAGGAGCCCAGCTGGCACAGTGGTTAAAGCGATTGACTGTCAGCAGTTCGAAACCACCAGTGGCTCCAAAGGAGAAAGATGTGGCGGTCTTCTTCCATAGAGATTTATAGCCTTTGAAGCCCTACGGGATCACTGTGAGTCGGAATCGACTTGACAACAGTGAGTTTGGTTTTTTCTTCATATTTGTTCTTAATTTATATGCTATTGTACCAATTATTTTGTTTTATCAAGTTTTTAAGCCCATAAAAAGAAATTTTTGTGAAACATTTAAAGCTTTTTAATTTATTAGAAAAATATATACCAACACATTTAGTATTAAAAAAAAAAATACGATTGCTTTTCACATCTTGCGCCTCTTCTGGTTTCCTTCTCCTCAAAAGATATCCTTTATTAGATTTTACTGAGTAGCTGTGAATAATGTATTTTCAATTTTCATATGTGCATCAATTAAATGTTTTCATTAACTTTACTCTTGATTTATAATGCAGAAGGACATGGCGCATTAATTCTCTGGATATTTTATGATTATTCATTGTAAACTCATCTTAGTGGGGCTTGTTTTCACTCAGAAATTCCCTTGTGCCTTTAGATGGAGGAGCATTACCAAAAAGAGGCATTTTTTTTTTTACTTTTCTTATTATGATTTCCATATAATTTTATATAATCACCACAATTTGATTTCTGAGGCTTCTCAATCATGAGGCAGTGAAAATTCAAACTAAATCTTAAACGAAGCACAGGTTTTAATTTTTTTTTTAATTTCTGAGAGACCAGAGTTCAAACAGAGAGAGACAATTATTTTAAATTTTCTCTTCAAAATGGTAAAAAATATATTGCTTAGTTTAATTTTCATTCTGGAGAGTCTTCTATGTTTTGAATTTTATGTAGGACCTCAGTTTCAAAACCCTGACACAAAAAAACCTGGAGATCTGATCTACTGACCTCATATAGATGTTAAAACCCAAATTAGGGGATGCCTGGATGGTAACCACACTATCATAGGAAGTCACAATGTTCAAATAGGCTTTCCAGTTTCTCTTTTGGTTTTAGCATTTATAGTTTTCCCTTACTTTTGAGTTCAGCTATAATAATTATTTTTTTTTTCCATTGTGAATTCAGCTATTGTAGATGTTATTGTTGTTAGTTGCCATCGATTCTGCTCCAACTCAGGGTGGCCCCAAGTACAAAAGAAAATATTGCCCCTTCCTGCTCCTTCTTGACCATCATTAGTTTGTTCGAGGCCATTGTTGAGGTCACTGTGTATTGTGAGAGACTTCCACTTTAAACAAGCAACAAGGACTCTTAAAAATCACTTAACTTTTCTAAATCTAAAAGCTTCCAGTCCTATAGAAACATCAGAAAATGTACGAAGTGTAAATTATCCTAGATGTTACGCAGTCCAATTCATCACTGCATGATGGAATTCTTCATATAATACTTTTGACAGATGGTCATCCATCTGCTTCTGTTAGGAAACTCACTATACATATTAACTGCTCATTCCTTTTCCCAGTTGCTCTAGTTGCTGAAATGGTATATCAAATCCACTGATTTTTATTATAATTACCTTTATCTTCTGTTTTTGTTTCAACAATCAATAGTTTTAAGAAAATGGCATAGTGAGTTATTTGGAAGTATAAATGATATAGCTAAAAATACACTTCTATGGATAACAATTCACTAGAATTTTGGGACAGAACAAGCTAACTTCAATGCGTCACTTTACCTTATGTCAACTAGAAAAAAATAAATCTTTGTTTTTGAGTTAGTAATTAAGTTTCTTTTTTCTTTCAGCCTAATATGTAGAAGAGTGTAACATATCCTATGCTCTTATAATGTATTAACTAAGCATGTAGCTTTGTAGTGAGTCAGTCTGTGTTGGATTCCAACACTACAGCTTACTAGTTTTCTTATAGATCCTGAGAGATTTTATTATACATTTTAAAGTATCTGTAAAATGGGATGAAATAATATATTCATAATGGAATATTAATGGAGTCACTGGGTGGTGCAAACATTTAAGTGCTTGACTATTAAATGAAAGATCTGAACCCACTCACAGACACCTTGGAAGAAAAGCCTGGCAATCTTCTTCTGAAAGGTCATGCCGTGAAAACCATGGAGCACATAGGGTTGCTGTCAGAATCGATTCAAGGGCAACTGATTTTAATAGGATATTTGTGAAAATGAAATAAAGTTGTGCATGTAAACAACTTAGCACAATGCAAGCTATTGTGGTATCCACAGAAGGAGTCTCATGTTGAAAGAGATTTAGGAGATAGATGGAGACTGCTGTAGATTTTTATATAGTAGTAGCTTACAGAAGAAAATTTGGCTAGTGGGGGTTTATTCTTGGGATATAGGTTAAGATAATGACATATTTTTTGAAAGTGTTTTAGCATCATCCATATCTTAGGCATTTAACACAGTTATGTTACAAGTTCAGTTGCTGTAACAAATGTCAAAACAAAACAGAAATACAGTGGCTTAATCAAGATGAAAGTTTACCTCTGTCCAGTAACAGTTTTATCATGGACAGTCCAGGGCTGTTAATCTGGTTGCACTATATCAGGAACACAGTTTCTTTCTATATTGTTGCCATTCTTTATATGTGACTTCTATTCCTTTACATAAGATAGGTGTTATATCTCCCACTATATCTATATTTTAGTCAGCAGAAAGGGGATAAAATGAATGATAGCCATAACCCCTTTCTTAAACTCTGATTCAGGAAGATGAGCCCTAGTGGTGAAACGGTTAAGCACTGGGCTGCTAACCGAAAGGTTGATGGTTTGGACACATCAAGCGGCTCTATGGGAGAAACACCTGGCAATTTTGTCCCAAAAGGATTACAGACTAGAAAGCTCTATGGGGAAGTTTACTCTGTAACATAGGGTGGCTATGAGACAAAAACTGACTCCATGGCACCTAACAACGACATCAAACATCATAAAGCCACTTCTAGCTGTAAAGCAGGCTAACATATGTAGTGTTTATCTCAGCTACTGTGATATCAATTAATCCCTCAGAAATTTTGTTATTTAAAGTAAGAAAGAGAGAATAAATATTGGAAGGGAACTCAATCTCTTCCATAGTTCACCAGTTTCACCACTCAAATATCCTTCTTCCCACGTATACAACTCATGTTCTCACTTCCTAAAGGAGTCAATGGTTAGGTCTTCACTAATTACTATATCGTGCTCAAAGTCCAGGATCTTTGTTTTATTGCAAATAACTCTGCAGAAAGGAGAAATTATCAGATTCCAATCACCAGATATAAAATGGTGCATTAGAAATAGGATGAAAGCAATTAAAATCTTCTATAAAGAGAATAATGGGAAACATAAACAAATCACTGATCCATGGTAATGAACAAATAATAGGAATTATGAAATTTTCTTGCCAAAAAGGTAGAAAATAGGTTTGCACACTTGGCATCACTGGATCTTGTATCATCTCAATTATTCTTTGTGTTTCCAGGCTATGCCCTCTGAAAGGTCTTTCTTGCCAATTATCTATTCTAGATCAACTTGATGTGGACATTGGAGAATAGGGTTCTTGGGGATTGTACAATTTTGCAAACCAGCCTACTGCTGCAGGTTTGGGGTTCATGGTGTTCTAAGGTCACCCTGATAATAAATTAACTGGGGAAAAAATGAGAAAACAGTTTGTTGGAAGACAAAGAGTTTGAAATGATAATTTCTAGAGCCAAGGGTCTCATTCTGATGATGTATTTGAAAATTTTTAGACAGCCTTGTTCTTTTGGTTACTGCCCTCTGTGCTCTACCCATTATCCTTTCACTCAATCGATTTAAGATCATTTGATAAAATATTCTTGTATGGAAAGGTAATAATCTTAATATTATTTTTACTATTTGCCTAGCTCCCACTGTCTGTCCAAACAAACAAACAAAATCAAGGAGCTTTGTGAGGAATGGGAAAATATAGAAGGGACAGTAACTTAAATAAATAAACAAAAAGTTGCTTGCATTCATTCCTATCACAGCCCATTGGACAAAAATAATCACAACCACATCTAGAGATAAGAATATATGAGAAATGTAGTGTTTATATGAGAAGTCACATACCAAGATGGAACCTGGGTTTCTATTAGTAAGGAAGGGAAGAATTTATACTGGGGGAGATAAACAATCTCTGACACAGAAGAGTAGAGAGTTTGTCTTAAAGCAAAGGGCTTTCTACACAGACTAAATATAAACTAATTAAATGTTCGAATTAAAAGACTGGATGTCAATAAGTTATTCATCAAAACAAAAAAAAATTAAAATATAAGTATAAAGAAAAGTTGAAAATAAATAAGTAAAGTGAATATTAAAACAATAATACAAATTTATCAATATTAACACAAAGCATCTCCAGAAACCAAAGGTGAATGTCCATGCAACAATATACCAGGCCTGCTGGAGCAATATTATTGGCAGCGAGAGAAGTTTTTCTATGTATCTTATTGTAAATACTACATATCTTAAATTGTGATTCACATCTAAGAATTATTAGAGGAAATATCTAGCCTCAGATTAATGAGTTTACCATCTATCCAGTAACAATGCATAAAGAGCAGCATAGTAAACCTGAAGAAAGGAAAAGGAAGTAAATAGCAAAAATATGAGTAGAAATTAGTATAACAGGGAAAAACCCAATAATAGAGGGGATCAACAAAGTTCAAAGAGTTTTGAAAATACTAATAACAATGATAAAACTCTGGGGAAAATTATTAAAAAAAGAGAGAGAAGGCAGAAGTAATTTGAGGATTGATAACAGAAAATCATTACAGATCCAAGAGATATTAAAAAGATAATATGGTAATAACAGGTATTGGAACATCTATTGTGTATGTGTATGTGTGAGCACGTATGACATAAAAAGTATAACTAAGCTTACAAAATTAAATTGGTAACCAAAAATTCTCCCAAATATAAAATTACAGAAACTTCACAAATGATTAATAAAAAATTCAAGGGAAAGCAACAATCTAACTCAAATTTTTAAAGAGAATGAGATTGAGGATGCATATTCCAGCATATTTTATGAGACTTGCTAAAATTTGATGCCTACATCATGGGCATTTTGAGAAAGGAAAATTATAGGTCATTCTTGATGAAGAACAAAGGTGCAAATATCCTAAACAAATATTATCAAGTCAATATCATAAATATATAAAGAGGATATACATTATGACCAAGTAGGATTTATCCCAGAAATTCAAAGTTGGGTCACATTAAATAAACAAACATACAAATGAACAAATAAATAAATATCAACTTATCTAAACAAGCACATTAATGGATCAAAGTAGGAAAAAGTATATATTTATCCCAATAGATTGCAAAAGATGTTTAATAAAAGTCACTAACCTGTCTTGATTTTAAAAAATAACAAAAATATTTACAAGCTAAATATTAACATAGGAAAGCTCCTTTATCTACTAAAAAGCATCTGCAAAAAGTAAAGCAAAGATACTAATTAAGGGGATATTGAAAACTTACCTTTGATAACAAGAACAAGACATAATGCCTATTAACATGACTATGATTTATCATACAGCAGCTCTAGATAACACAGTATAACAAAGGAAAAGTAATATTGTCAAGATTAAAAGTATGAAAGCAGACCCTTTATTATTGGCTAATAAGACTATATATATTTGAAATATAT
>NW_004444303.1:413722-419396 GCF_000243295.1 Trichechus manatus latirostris | reverse complement strand
ATAGTATAACTGCAAATAAATTAGTCTAACAAAACATGCAAGGGCCTCTTTGAAGAAAATATATAATTCTAATGAGAGACACTAAAGACTAAATGAAAGGGGAAATATACCATATTCAAGAAATTAATACAACACAAATGTCCAATATCTTCAATTTACCTTCCAATATAATTTAAATCAAACTCTCAATGTGTGTGTGTGTGTGTGTGTGTGTGTGTGCATACACATGCCTGTGCATGGAATTCAATATGGAAGTACAAATAAAGAATTGTCAATACACTTCTCGATGAAAATAAAAAATTGGACTAGCTTTGTAAGAATCAACTTATAGACAAATTGGCAGAGTGAAAAACTCAGAAAACCCATACATAAATGTTAGCTTGATATACAAGGGAAGGTATTTTTCAGATCAGTGTATCAAAGATGGTCTTTGGGTGGTGGGACCAAGATGGCAGAGTAGTCAGATGCTTCTGGTGGTCGCTTTTACAACAAAGACCCAAAAAAACAAGTGAATCGATTATATATGACAATATAGGAGACCTGAACATCCAAGGCAAAGTTGAGGAATTGGACTGAGTGGCAGTGGGAGAGAGAGACAGTTCAGAAGGAGTAAGGAGTTGCCAGACCTGATCAGTTGGGGATTGGCTGGTGTGCGCAGGGAGGCAAGCAGTGGTGTTTGGGACATATTTTCCACATTGGGAGACACTGAGCAGCAGAGTCTACTGAAACTGCCAGAACCAGTGAAAAGTGGCTCTTAATCTGCAAAAAGTAAGTGTATGTGTCAAAAGTACCTCACAGATCAAAAAACACTCCATTTGGGAAGAAACTCTCTCCCATTTACCTGCTCACTCCCTGCTCTGCACTGGGTCCCAGGCTGGCTTCAGCCATTGCCACCTCCCCTGGGCTGGAAGTAGGACCTGACCCATGCCCTGAGCCACTCTCCTGGCCTTGAAGAGAAAACAAATTAACAAAGAGGAAAAAAAAATCTGCCAGCTCCCCTAAGCTAGGAACTCAAGGCAGGCAAAGCTCCCTAGGCACAGGAATAAGGGGTCCAAAGACTTTGAATGCCTTTCTCCCCTGCATAGACTTGTGTGGGCCAGTCAAGAATTATATAACCAGCAAAAATGTCTCTTAAATATGATGGCGAAATTGGGGCATTTCCAGATGAACAGAATTTTAGGGAATTGGCAAAACCAAACCAAAATTACAAAAAATATTAACGGAGTCCTCGGGTTAGAAAATCAATAACATCAGATAACAATCCAAGATTAGAACACTAGACAGAACAACCCAATATCAACCCAGATAGGTAAGTCACAAAAATAAATTAAAGTTAAAACACTGAAAATAGGAAAACAGAGACATCACTATGTAAAAGATGACAACATTAAAACAAAAAAAGAGACACTAAAAAATGTAGTCATAGATCTTTCATATGGAGAGGAAGTAAAGTTGATATAAGGAAATAAAAGACTGGTTTAAACTTAGAAAAATAGGGGTAAATATTAAGGTAACCACAAAGAAAACTAGCAATCCTACACATCAAAATAAAAAACAACAAAAATATAAAGACTCAGCAAATACAAAATCAACAACAATGAAAACATGAAAAGAAAAGACATAAAGAAAAATGACTCATCACAGAAAATTATGTGGAACAAAGAAACTGTCAAAAACACACAAAAAAAGACGTCAAAATGACAGCAGTAAACTCATGCCTATTAATAATTCCACTGAAAGTAAACGGACTAAATGCATCAATAAGGAGACAGACAGTGGCAGAATGTATAAAAGAACACGATCCATCTGTATGCTGCCTACAAGAGACACACCATAAATGTAAAGACACAAACAAACTGAAACTTAAAGGATGGAAAAAGATATATCAAGCAAACAACACTCATAAAAGAGCAACAGTGGCAATATTAATCTCTGACAAAATAGACTCTAAAGTAAAATCCACCACAAAGGATAAAGAAGGACGCTATGTAATGATTAAAAGATCAATACTCCAGGAGGACATAATAATAATAAATATTTACACACCTAACGACAGGGCTCCAAAACACATAAAACAAACTCTAACAGCATTGAAAAGAGAACTAGACAACCCCAAAATAACATGGGAGACTTCAACACACCGCTGTTGGTGAAGGACAGAACATCCAGAAAAAAGCTCAACAAAGACACAGAAGATGTAAATACTACAATCAACCAACTTGATTTCATAGACATATACAGAACACTCCACCAAACAGCAGCCAAGTATACTTTCTTTTCAAATGCACAGGGAACATTCTCCAGAATAGACCACATATTAGGCCATAAAGCAAGTCTTAACAGAATCCAAAGTGTCAAAATATTACAAAACATCTTTTCTGACCACAGAGCCATAAAAGTAGAAATCAATAACAAAAAAACTGAGGAAAAAAATCAAACCCATGGAAACTGAACAAAACCTTGGTGAAAAACTACGGGCTTATCGAAGAAATTAATGGCAGAACAAAGAAATTCACAGAAACAAATGAGAATGAAAACACTTCCTACCAGAACCTTTGGGACACAGCAAAAGCAGTGTTCAGAGGTCAATTTATAGCAATAAGTGCACACATTCAAAAAGAAGAAATGGCTAAAATTAAAACATTAACCCTACAACTTGAGCAAATAGAGAGCAGCAAAAGAAGCATTCAGGTACCGAAGAAAGCAAATAATAAAAATTAGAGCAGAATTAAATGAAATAGAAAAGAAACTGAAAGAGATAAGCAAGACCAAAAGTTAATTCTTTGAAAAGATCAACAAAATCATTAAACCGTGGGCCAAAATGACAAAAGAAAGACAGGAGAGGAAGCAAATAACCCAAATAAGAATGAGATGGGCCATATCAAAACAGACCAAACTGAAATTAAAAGAATCATAACAGAATACTGTGAAAAATTTTACTCTAACAAATTTGAAAACCTAGAGGAAATGGACAAGTTTCTAGAAACACAGAATTTACCTAAATTAACACAAACAGAGATAGAACAACTAAATAAACCTACAACAATAGAAGAGATTGAAAAGGTAATTACAAAACTCCCAACAACAACAACAAAAAAAGCCTTGGCCCTAAAGGTATCACTGAAAATTCTACCAAACTTTCAGAAAAGAGTTGACACAACCACAGCTAAAGGTATTTTAGAGCATAGAAAAACATAGAATACTCCCAAACTCATTATATGAAGCCAGCATAACCCTGATACCAAAACAGGTAAAGACATCACACAAAAAAGAAAATTACAAACCATATCTCTCATGAATATAGATGCAAAAATTCTCAACAAAATTCTAGCCAATAGAATTCAGCATCATATCAAAAAAATAATACACCACGACCAAGTGGGATTCACACCAGCTATGCAAGGATGGATCAACATTAGAAAAACGATCAATGTAATCCATCACATTAATAAAACAAAAGACAAGAACCACATGATCTTATCAATCAATTCAGAAAAGGCACTTAACAAAGTCCAACGCTCATTCATGATAAAAACTCTCAGAAAATAACAATAGAAGAGAGAGTCTTCTGGGCAACATGGTGCTATAGTCAGAAGCACCACACCATCCCACCCCAGCAAAGATCAGAGAAACTAAGTCAAACAGTGTCACATGTCATTCCTGAAACCCTAACCATCAAATGAAGAGATAAAGAACTCAGTCAAGCACTGAATGGAATGAGAAACTGACAAAGAACCGAGAACGAGGAGAGATACATGCAGAGGACCTGTATCAGCTACCACAGTATGGATCTGCCATCTAGGACTCCTATCAGAGATCAGTGAGCAGGAGGTACGAGAAAGCACCTTCACAGAGCTTCCAGCAGGAGACAGAACAACCAGTAACCAGTGATAGAGGCTTTCCCACCCCCCACCCTTCTGAATTCCCACTCAGCCTCCTCTGCTTCCTGCACTCACAGTCGATTGACTGGGAAGCATGAGCTTCCCCCCAGTGCTGCTTGGATTCCACCTGCCCACACTGGCCAGCTCCCCGAGTGCCATTTGTTGGCTGTTGGTGTTGCTTTTTTCCACTTCTTTAGATTTCTTTCTTACCTCTCACCACCTCCCCCTCCTTTTTCTCAAATATCTGGCTCCGTACGCCATCTTTACTTCTTCCTGAAAGGCTGGAAAACACTGCTCAACTGTGACACTGCTTCCTGGCCTCTGCCACCACATTGGTAAGACCCCCGGGGCTTTTTCGTTTGTTTGTTTGCTCTGATTTGTTCTGTTTTGATTTTTTTTTTTTTCATTTCTTGGCTTGGGAGCCCCTTCTAGCCAGACAGTACCGTGTGGCTTGGCAGCTAGTCCCTTATCTGCACAGATGCACAGGGACATCCCTGGGGGAATTCCTTATTACTTATTTTTTCTTTTTCTTTTTATTTATTTGTTTAGTTTTCTTCTTCCTCTCATTCCCTTTTTCTCTTTCCTCATTTCCAGTTTCTTGATTTATTCATTTTTTTCTTTCAAAACTTCCTTTTTTTTATTTTTGTTTTTTCTCATTTCTCAGTATCTCATGTCTCCACTCCAATAGCAAGATCCCTTAGTACTCTTTTTTGTTTGTGTGAATGTCTTTGGCTCCTGTTCCTCTTTCCTCTCTCTCATCTTTCCCATACCCGTCTTAGCTCCACACATCACAATATACCCCCTCCTTCCTGCCTACCTGCACCATGTGCTGAACTTCATACTCCCAAACAACACAAGCATGGCCTATTGGAACCTGCCCTGCACTGATTCCAAGTCCGCACTGTCAGTCCTGGTAAGTGCCAAAAAATCCTTTTCCAGCAACTCCCCTTCAGCTGGACCTGCCCTGCTGTACCATACCTGAGTGACTGACCCTGCCCACTGGAGAAGGAAGTGAAAAGTATTATGCCCACAGACAAGCAAACAACAAAGAACGCACAGCCTGCCTGCTCAGACATAACCAAATAAAACAAAAAAGCAGGATGAAACAAGCAAATCTACAATCAACCACTGAATGCCCCAAGGACAGCAGACAATATCAAAACATTTACAAAAACAAGATAGGATGCTTCCAGTAGGCATCCAAAATAAAACACCAGATGACCTTCCAGTAGAAGAAAAGGCACTAGATCTAACTGATAGGGAACTAAAATCTCTAATACTCAGAATTATCCAAGAGTTGAAGCAAAGAACAGACAAAAATGAGGAAAAAATAGAAAAATTCATGGAAAAGGCAGACAAATTCATGGATAATACAGATAAAAAATGGAAGAAGTCAAAAAGATACAGGAACAAAATGCTAAAATAAATTCATAACAGAAATCATACAAAAACAACAATTAGAAATCCAAAAGATAAACAACAAGATTTCAGAAATGCACAGTATCATAGAAGGGCTGAGGAGCAGGTTTGAAACAATGGAAGATAGGATCATCAAAATTGAAGACAAACACTTGGATACAACTCTGAGGAAAAATCAGTAAAAAAGAACAAAGATAAATGAAGAAACCCTGAAAATTATGTGGGATACAATCAAAAGCAAAACTCTGCAGGTGATCGGAGTTCCAGAACAGGGGGAGAAAACAGAAAACACAGAGAGGATCATTGAAGAATTGCTGACAGAAAACTTCCCCAATATCATGAAAGATGAAGAGCTAGCCATCCGAGAAGCTCAA
>NW_004444303.1:405537-410766 GCF_000243295.1 Trichechus manatus latirostris | reverse complement strand
ACCAACTTCATATGGAAAGGGAAGAGGCCCTGGATAAGTAAAGCATGACTCAAGAAGAAGAACGAAGTGGGAGGCCTCACACTACCTGATTTTAGAACCTATTATACCACTACACTAGTCAAAACAATTTTTGAACTAGTACCATAACAGATACATAGACCAATGGAACAGAATTGAGAATCCAGATGTAAATTCACCCACCTATGAGAAGCTGATACTTGACACTGGCCCAAAATCCATTAACTGGGGAAAAGACAGTCTCTTTAACAAACGGTGCTGGCATAACTGGATATCCATCTGCAAAAAAATGAAACAAGACCCATTCCTCACATGATGCACAAAAACTAACTCAAAATGGATCACAGACTGAAATATAAAATCTGAAACAATAAAGATCATGGAAGAAATAATAGCGACAACGTTAGGAGCCCTAGTACATGGCATAAACAGAATACAAAACACTAGTAACAAAGCACAAACACCAGACGAGAAACTAGATAACTGGGAACTCCTAAAAATCAAACACTTTCACTCATCAAAAGACATTACCAAAAGAGTCAAAAGACAACCTACAGACTGGAAAAAGTTTTGACTATGACAAATCCGATTAAGGTCTAATCTCTAAAATCTATAAGATACTGCAAAACCTCGACAACAAAAAGACAAATAACTCAATTTAAAAGTGGGCAAAGAATATGAACCAAAGAAGACATTCTGGCGGCTACCAGATACATGAAATTCTCACGATCATTAGCCATTAGAGAAATGCAAATCAAAACTACAATGAGATCACCCCAATGAGGCTAGCATTAATTCAAAAACCACAAAATAATAAATGTTGTAGATGTTGTGGAGATACTGGAACACTTATACACTGTTGATGGGAATGTAAAATGGTAAAACCACTTTGGAAATCAATTTGGTGCCTCCTTAAAAAGCTAGAATAAAAGTACCATAAGATCCAGTGATCCCACTCGTTGGAATATATCCTAGAGCAATAAGAGCATCACACAAATAGATATATGCACACCCAGGTTAATTGTAGCACTGTTCACGATATCCAAAAGATGGAAACAACCTAGGTACACATCAACAGATGAATGGATAAACAAATTATGGTATCACACAATGGGATACTATGCAACGATAAAGAACAATGATGAATCTGCAAAACATCTCATAACATGAATGAATCTGGAAGGCATTATGCTGAGTGAAATTAGTCAGATGCAAAAGGACAAATATTGTAAGAGACCACTATTATAAGAACTCAAGAAAAGGTTTAAGCACAGAGGACAACAATCTTTGATGGTTACAAGAGTGGAGAGGGAGGGAGAGGGTTATTTGCTAACTAGACGGTAGATAAGAATTATTTTAGGTGAAGGGAAGGACAGCACATGCTACAGGGGAAATCAGTACAACTGGACTACACCAAAGCTAAGAGGTTTCCTGAATGTAGTCAAACACTTCGAGGGGCAGAGTAGCGGGGGCAGGGATCTGGGGATTATGGTTTCAGAGAACATCTTGGTCAATTCGCATAACAAAGTTTATTAAGAAGATGTTCTGCATCCCATTTTTGTGAGTGGCGTCTGGGGTCTTAAAAATTTATGAGCAGTTATCTATGATGCATCAGTTGGTCCCAACCTACCTGGAGCAATGGAGAATGAATAACACCAAAGACACAGGGAAAATATTAGCCCAAGAGACAGAAAGGATCACATAAACCAGAGACTCCATCAACCTGAGACCAGAAGAACTAGACGGTGCCCAACTACCCCCAGTGATCACCCTCACAGGGAACACAACAGAGAGTCCCTGATGGAGCAGGACAAAAGTGGAGTGTAGAACTCAAATTCAAGTAGAAAGACCAGACTTAATGGTCTGACTGAGACTGGATGGACCCTGGAAGACATGGCCCCCTGAGTCTCTGTTAGCCCAGAACTGAAACCATTCCCGAAGCCAACTCTTCAGACAAATATTAGACTGGAGTATAAAACATAAAATGATACTTGTGAAGAATGTGCTTCCTAGCTCAAGTAGATGCATGAGACTAAATGGGCAGCTCCTGTCCAGAGGCGAGATGAGAAGGCAAAAAGGAACAGGAGTTGGTTGAAGGGACACGGAAAATCTGGGGTAGAAAGGAGGAGTGTGTTGTCACAGCATGGGGAGAGCATCTAGGCTCACATAAAAGTGTGTGTGTAAATTTTTGTATGAGAAACTAACTTAAACTGTAAACTTTCACTTAAAGCACAATTTTAAAAAAATTTTTAAAAGATGGTCTTTGTAATAATGGTGCTGGGAAGACTGGATTTCTGAATAAAAAAATTTGAACTACTACTTTGCATCATACAAAAAAATTGCAGATAGATTAAAGTTACTGTGAAAGAAAACCTATTAATATTTTAGAATATAATATAGGGATTTTTTTTTTTCATGGTTGGGAAGCATTCCTAAAACAAATCACTAAAATCATAAATTCAAATATATTAATAAAACAAAAATAACAGCAACAAAAATTCTTCTGTTCATTAAATGACAGGAGAAGTCAAGTGAAGAGAAGCCACAAGGAGGGAGAAGATATTTGCAGGAAATTTCACTAACAAAGAACTAGTAAATTTTAAAAACTCAACTGAAAAAAATACAAATACCACACTATCAAGTATGAAACCATTTACTAGGCAGATCATATAACAAAGAAGAAATCCAAGTAGCCAATAAAGATATGAGAAGTGTGTTAGTCATTTGAGAAAACTACATTGAAATTACAATGAGATATCATCTGACTTCCTGTAATTTAAAGTTCTGAAAATCCTAAGTAAAGGAACGGTGTGGGGCACAAGCAGTCATGTATACTGCTTGGAAGAGTTTAATTGGTCCAAGAACTTCGGAAAATTATTTGGTAGTATCTAATAAAGCTAAAGACGCACTGTGATGGTTTAGTTTATGTGCCAACTTGCCTAGGCCACAGTTCTCCGTGGTTTGGCAGATATTATGTAATCATCCTCCATTTTGTGATTTGATGTGAACAGCCAATCAGTTGAAAGCCAGTCAGTTTCCGTGGGGGTGTGGTCTGCATCCAATATATGTGGATGTTCTGGCAAAGCTCTCTCTGGATCCTGTGATTCTTGGGACGTGAGACAGCAGCTTGCCACCTGATCTGCAGATTTTGGGATTTGCCAGCTCCAGCAACTCTGTGAGCCAGCAACCTTCCACTTGATCTGCCAATTTTGAGTTCATCAGCCCCTGCAATCACATGAGTCAGGAGAAGCCTCCAGCCTGATGCCTGATCCGAAAATATGGGACTTGCCAGCTTCCACAACTGTGTGAGCCATTTCCTTGAGATAAATTTCTCTATACATATTTATATATATATGTGCTTCACTGGTTTTGCTCCTCTAGAGAACCCAGACTAAGAGATGCACCAACCCTGTAATCCCGGTTGAATTTCATTCTTCAAATCTCTCTGCTATACCCTTCTGCCACATCTCTCTGACTTCCTTTTCTGCCTCTTCTTTTTTTTTTATTGTGCTTTAGGTGAAAGTTTACAGCTCAAGTTAATCTCTCATACAAAATATTATACACATATTTTCTTGTGACACTAGTTGCAATCTACAATGGGACAGCACACTCAACCCTTTCCACCCTGGGTTTCCCGTGTCCATCCAACCAGCTCCTGTCCCTTTCTGCCTTCTCATCCTGCCTCCAAACAGGAGCTGTCCCTTTGGTCTTGTATGTCTGCTTGAACTAAGAAGCGCACTCTTCATGAGTATCATTTCATGTTTTATAGCCCGGTTTAATCTTTGTCTAAAGAGTGGTCTTTGGGAATGGTTTTAGTTCTGGGTTAACATAGCGTCCAGGGGCCACAGCTTTGGGGGTTCCTCCAGTCTCAGTCAGACCATAAACTCTGGTCTTTCTGTGTGAATTTTAGTTCTGTTCCACACTTTTCTCCCACTCTGTCAGGGACTTTCTGCTGTGTTCCACGTCAGGGTGGTCATTGGTGGTAGCCGGACACAATCTAGTTCTTTTGGTCTCAAGCTGATGGAGTCTCTGGTTTATGTGTCCCTTTCTCTCTTGGGCTATTATTTTCCTTGTATCTTTGGTGTTCTTCATTCTTATTTGCTCCAGGTGGGTTGGGAGCAATTGATGCCTGTTAGACAGCCACTCCCTATCTTTTAAGATCCCAGACACTACTCACCAAAATGGGGTGTAGAACATTTTCTTAATAAATTCTGTTATGCCAATTGACACAGATGTTCCCTGAAACCATGGTCCCCAGGATCCAGCCCCAGCTACTCTGTCCCCCAAAGTGATTGGTTGTCTTCCGAAATCTTCTTAGCTTTTGCTTTAGTCCAGTTGTGCTGACTTCCCCTGTATTGTGTGTTTTCCTTCCCTTCACTATGATGATTCTTGTCTACAATCTATTTAGTGAATTCCCCTCTCCCTTCCTCCCCACCCTTTTTAACCATCTAAGAATGTTTTCCTCTGTGTTTAAAATTTTCTTGTGTTCTTATTATAGTGGAATACTACAATATTTGTCCTTTTGTAACTAACTGATTTCACTCAGCATCTGTTTGTCTGTTGATGGGCACTTAGGTTGTTGCCATCTTTTTACTATTGTGAACAGTCCTGCAATGATCATGAGTGTGCATATATCTAGTTGTGTGATGACTTTTATTTCTCTAGGATATAGTCCAAGGAGTGGGGTTGCTGGAATATATGGTACTTCTATTTCTAGCTTTTTAAGGAAGCATCAAATCATTTTCCAAAGTGGTTGTACTATTTTACTTTCTCACCAGCAGTGCATAAGTGTTCCAGTCTCTCCACAACCTCTCCAACATTTATTATTTTGTGCTTTTTGGATTGATTCCAGCCTTGTTGGGGTGAGATGGTTCTCACTGTCATTTTGATTTGCATTTCTCTAACGGTGAATGATCCTGAGCATTTCCTCATGTTTCTTTAGCCGCCTGAATGTCTTCTTTAGTGTCCATTCATATCCTTTGCCCATTTTTTGATTGGGTTATTTGTCTTTCTGTTGTTGAAGTTTTGCAGTACCTTGTAGATTTTAGAGATTAAACTGTTGTCGGATATGTCATATCCAAATTTTTTTTCCCAGTCTGTGTTGTTGTTGTCTTTAGGTGCCATCGAGTTTGTTAAAACTCGTAGTGACCCTATGCACCACAGAATGAAACACTGCCTGGTCCTGCACCATGCTCACAATCCTTGTTATGC
>NW_004444303.1:402305-403665 GCF_000243295.1 Trichechus manatus latirostris | reverse complement strand
GCGTCAAATATATTCTTGAGATGGTCTCTAAATTCAGGTGAGATATACTCATGGTCGTACTTTGGCTCTCGTGGACTTGTTCTAATTTTCTTCAACTTCATCTTGAACTTGCATATGAACAATTGACCTTCTGTTCCACAATTGGCCACTGGCCTTGTTCTGACTGATGATATTGTGCTTTTCCATTGTCTCTTTCCATAAATGTAGTCGATTTGATTCCTGTGTATTCCATCTGGAGAGGTCCATGTGTAGAGTTGCCATTTATGTTGGTGAAAAGAGGTATTTGCAATGAAGAAGTCATTGGTCTTGCAAAATTCTATTGTGCGATCTCTGGCATCATTTCTATTAAGGTTGTATTTTCCAACTACCGATCCTACTTCTTTGTTTCCAACTTTTGCATTCAAATCACCAGTAATTACCAATGCATCTTGATTGCATGTTTGGTCAATTTCACACTGTAGCAGCTGGTAAAAACCTTGAATTTCTTCATCTTTGACCTTAGTGGTTGGTGCGTAAATTTGAATAATAGTCGTATTAACTGGTCTTCCTTGTAGGCATACGGATATTATCATATCACTGATAGTGTTGTACTTCAGGATAGATCTTGAAATTTTCGTTTTGACGATGAATGCAAAGCCATTCCTCTTCAAGCTCTCATTGCCGGCATAGTAGACCTTATGATTTTCTAATTCAAAATGGCCAACCCGTCCATTTCAGCTCACTAATGCCTAGGATATCGATGTTTCTGCGTTCCATTTCATTTTTGATGATTTCCAATTTTCCTAGATTCATACTTTGTACATTCCACTTTCAGATTATTAATGAATATTTGCTGCTGTTTCTTCCAATTTGAGTGATGCCACATCAGCAAATGAAGATTATGAAAGCTTGACTCCATTCACTTCATTAAGGTCGACTCTACTTTGAGGAAGCAGCTCTCTCCAGTCGTCTTTTGAGTGTCTTTCAACCTGGGGGGCTCATCTTCCAGCACTATATCAGAAAATGTTCCTCTGCTATTCATAAGGTTTTCACTGGCTAATTCTTTTCAGAAGTAGACTACCGGGTCCTTCTTCCTGGTCTTTCATAGTCTGGAAGCTCAGATGAAACCTGTCTGCCATGGGTAACCCTGATGGTATCTGAATACCAGTGGCATAGCTTCCAGTATCACAGCAAAATGCAAGCCCCAACAGTACGATAAACTGACAGACACATAGAGGTTCCAGTCTGTAGTTTCTCTATTTACTCTTTTGGTGAAGTCTTTTGATGAACATATTTGTTTAATTTTTAGGAACTCCCAGTTACCTAGTTTCTCTTCTGGTGTTTGTGCATCGTTAGTTAGGGTTTGTATTCTGTTTATGCC
>NW_004444303.1:395720-401924 GCF_000243295.1 Trichechus manatus latirostris | reverse complement strand
TTTCCCTATGAAGTTGATGATTTGTTTTTCCATCTCATTAAAAAATGTTGTTGGAATTTGGATCAGGATTGCATTGTATCTGTAGATGGGTAGAATGTTGAGTCTTCCTATCCATGAGCATGGTATGTTTTTGCACTTATATAGGTGTCTTTTAGTAACTTGCACTAGTGTCTTGTAGTTTTCTTTGTATAGGTCTTTTATGTCTCTGGTTAGATTTATTCCTAAGTATATTATCTTCTTGGGAGCTATTGTAAATGGTATTGATTTGATGATTTCCTTTTCCAAGTTCTCTTTGTTGATGTAGAGGAATCCAACTGATGTTTATATGTTCATCTTGTATCCTGATACTTTGCTGAAATCTTCTATTAGTTCCGGTAGTTTTCTTGTGGATTCTTTGGGATTTTCTGTGTATATGATCATATCATCTGCAAATTTGGATACTTCTATTTATTCCTCACCAGTTTGGATGCCCTTTATTTCTTTTTCTTGCCTATTGCTCTGGGTAGGACCTCCAGCCCAATGTTGAATAAGAGTGGTGATAAAGGGCATCCTTGTCTGGTTTCCATTCTCAAGGGAAAACTTTCAGACTCTCTCCATTTAGGATGATATTGGCTGTTGGCTTTGTATAAATGCCCTTAATTCTGTTGAGGAATTTCCATTCTATTCTTATTTTACTGAGAGTTTTTATCATGAATGGGTGTTAGACTTTGTCAAATGCCTTTTCTGCATCGATTGATATGATCATGTGTTTCTTGTCTTTTGTTTTATTTATGTGATGGATTACATTGATTATTTTTGTAATGTTGAACCATCTCTGCATACCTGCTGTGAATCCCACTTGGTCATGGTGAATTATTTTTTTCATATATTGTTGAATTCTATTGGCTAGAATTTTTGTTGAGGATTTTTGCATCTATGTTCATGAGGGATATTGGTCTACAATTTACTTTTTTTTGTGGTGTCTTTACCTTGCTTTCACATTAGGGTTATGCTGGCTTCATAGAATGAGTTTGGAAGTAGTCCATCCTTTTCTATGCTCTGAAATACCGTTAGTAGTACTGGTGTTAACGCCTCTCTGGAAGTTTGGTAGAATTCTCCAGTGAAGTCGTCAAGGCCAGGGCTTTTTTTCGTTGGGCTTTTTTTTTTTTTTTTTCTTCTTCAATCTCTTCTTTTGTTATAGGTTTATTTAGTTTTTCATCCTCGGTTTGTGTTAGTTTAGGTAGATAGTGTGTTTCTAGAAATGTGTCCATTTCCTTTAGGTTTTCAAATTTGTTGGAGTGCAATTTTTCTTAGTATTCTGATATGATCTTTTCAATTTCAGGTGGGTCTGTTGCAATATCAAATATCTTATTTCTTGTTAGAGTTATTTGCTTCTTCTGTTTTTCTTTTGTGTCTACTTCTTTTAAAGTCTCTTGTATTTGCATTTCATCCACCTGCAAAATCCAGGATAATATTTTTATCTTAAAGTTCACTTATTAGTAACCTCAATTAAATCTGCAAATTCCCTTTTGATATGTAATGTAACATATTCACAACTGTAACACATTATGTGAAATGTTAAGATTGTAACATAATCATGATTGTGACACAGAGTGTGAAGGTTATAGGGACAAAATTCTGCCTACCATACATACAGAAATATTTTAAGAAATATTTTGAGAGGCAGGGCCAAGATGTGGCAGTAGTCAGATACTTCTGGTCATCCCTCTTACAACGAAGACCCAGAAAAACAAGTGACTCGATTATATATGACAATCTAGGAGCCCCGAACATCAAAGACAAAGTTGAGGACTTGGACTGAGTGGCAGGGGCTGAGAGAGATGGTTCAGAAGCAGGAAAGACTTGCCAGACCTGACCCAGCAGAAGCTGGAGCCCTTCATCCCAGATCGGCAGCTAATTTCTAAAGTCTACAAGGTATTGCAAAACCTCAACAACAGAAAGATAAATCACCCAGTTAAAAAACTGGCAAAAGATATGAAGAGACACTTCACCAAAGAAGACATTCAGGCCGCTAACAGACTCATGAAGAAATGCTTACGATTATTAGTCATTACAGAAATGCATATCAAATGTACAATGAGATACCATCTCACTCCAACAAAGCTAGCATTAATCCAAAAAACACAAAATAATAAATGCTGGAGAGGTTGTGGAGAGACTTGAACATTTATACACTGTTGGTGGGAATGTAAAATGGTACAACCACTTTGGAAATCGATTTGGTGCTTCCTTAAAAGCTAGAAATAGAAGTACCATACGATCCAGCAATCCCGCTCCTTGGAATATATTCGAGAGAAATAAGAGCTGTCACATTAATAGATATATGCACACCCATGTTCCATGCAGCATTTTGCACAATAGCAAAAAGATAGAAACAACCTACGTGCCCATCAACGGAAAAATGGATAAACAAATTATGGTATATTCACACAATGGAATACTATGCAAGGATAAAGAACAATGATGAAGCCATGAAACATAACAATGGAGGAATCTGGAGGGCATTATGCTAAGTGAATTTAGTCAGTCACAGAAGGACAAATATTGTGTAAGACATCTATTATAAGAACTCAAGAAAAGGTTTAAACACAGAAGAAAATATTCTTTGATGGTTGCGAGGGTAGGGAGGGAGGGTGAGTGTTATTCACTAACTAGATAGTAGACAAGAATTATCTTAGGTGAAGGGAAGGACAGCACATGCTACAGAGGAAGTCAGCACAACAGGACTACACCAAAGTAAGAAGTTTCCTGAATGCAGTCAAACACTTAGAGGGACAGAGTAGCAAGGGCGGGGGTGTGGGGGCCATGCTTTCAGGGACATCTAGGTCAATCGGCATAACAAAGTTTATTAAGAAAATATTCTGCATCCTACTTTGGTGAGTGGCATCTGGGGTCTTAAAAGCTAGCAAGCGGCCATCTAAGATGCATCAATTGGTGTCCCAACCACCTGGAGTAAAGGAGAATGAAAAACACGAAAGACACAAAGAAAGTATAAGCTCAAGAGACAGAAAGGGCCACATAGACTAGAGACTTCATCAGCCTGAGACCAGAAGAACTGGATGGTGCTTGGCTACCACCAATGAACTCCCTGACAGGGAACATAACAGAGAGTCCTGATGGAGCGGGGAAAGTGTGGGATGCAGAACTCAAATTCTAGTAAAAAGACCAGACTCAGTGGTCTGACTGAGACTGGAGGAACCCTAGAAAGCATGGCCTCCAAGCTCTCTGTCAACCCAGAACAAAAACAATTCCAGAGGCCAACTCCTCAGGCAAAGATTGGACTGGACTGTGGGACATAAAATGATACTCGTGAAGAGTGTGCTTCTTAGCTCAAGTAGATACATGAGACTAAATGGGCAGCTTCTGACCGTAGGTGAGATGAGAAGGCAGAGAGGGTTAGGAGCTGGTTGAATGGACATGGGAAATCAGGGGTGGAAAGGAGGAGTGTGCTGTCACAGTATAGGGAGAGAAATTATGTTCTTATAATAATGTATGTATAAATTTTTATATGAGAGACTAACTTGAATTGTGAACTTTCACTTAAACTACAACAATGGGAAAAAAAAGAAATATTTTGACATAAATAAGCTATATCGAATAAAATTTTGTCTGGGAATAAGGTTATATTTACTCAAAATTAAGCTTTAAATTTTAAAAAGTGAATTGAGATTAAAATGCATACAAAAGATATTTATTTGGTGCATAATAAGGGGCAGTACTCCACCACCTCTCTGGCAGACTATGGTGACTGGCATTTTGCTATGATGCTGGAAGCTAGGCTACTGGTATTTCAAATACCAATAGAATCACTTATAGTAGATAGATTTCAGCAGACTAGGAAGAAAGACCTGTTTTTGATTTATTTCTGAAAATCAGCCATTGATAATCCTATGGATCACCATACAATATTATCTACTACAATTCTGGATAATGACCCTCCATAAATTGGAAGTCACTGAAATTACCAGTGGCCCTAATAATTGATGCGAGCATACCAACAGTTGTGAAGGTGGCTCAGGACCAGGCAATGATTTGTTTTGTTGTATGTGGAGTCACCATGAGTCAGAGTCAAGTTGATCACAACTAACAACAATCTACACGCAAGATTTGAGTATAGTTGCTCTGGGATTGAGCTTATTGCTATAGGTTTGTAAAACTCTTAAAAAATTTTAAAGGTGTAAATAGATTTTAAAATATTATTCAGATATGAGGGCCTCTATCTATACTTAGTCCTTCATCTTCTAGATTTCAATTTTACAGTGAAGAAGCCTTACTGTAGTCAGATTATTCTTTTCTTCATTTCTTTCTTCTTTCTTTTATTTGGGATGATATAACATGTTCATTAAGTTTTGTAAATTTTATTTTTTTCCTCTTTATTCACTTATATCAGGTCTTTTTGTAGGAGGATCTTCTCTTAGACCTGTCTAAAATTTGATTATACTTCACCTACTTTTGTCACTTGAAACTACTCCAACTCAGAACATAGTGATAGCTATCACCCTTATTCACAACAGTTTAGTGGTATTTGCATAATAGTGCTTATTCAAACTGGTGAAGATCAACTACAGCTTTCAGTATAGATTACACCTCAGCATAAAGAAAATAAAAATTCCGACAACTAGACCAATAAACATCATGATAAATGGACAAAATATCAAAGTTGTCAACAATTTCATTTTATTTGGATCCACAATCAATGCCCATGGAAGCAGTAGTCAAAAAATCAAAGGATATATTTTATTGGGCAAATCTATTGCAAAAGACTTCTTCGAAGTTTTAAAAAGCAAAGATGCCACTTTGAGCACTAAGGTGGGCCTGACCCAAGCCATGGTATTTTCAATTGCCTCATACGCATGAGAAAGTTGAACAATGAATAAGGAAGATCGAAGAATTGATGCATTTGAATTATGGTGTTGGTGAAGAAAATTGAATATATCATGGACTGCCAGAAGAATGAATATCAAATCTGTCTTGGAAGAAGTACAGCCAGAATACTCCTTAGAAGTAAGGTTAGTGAGACTTTGTCTCACCTACTTTGGACATGTTATCAGGAGGGACTAGTTTCTGGAGAAGGACATTGTGCTTGGGAAAGTAGAGTGTCAGGGAAAAAGAGGAAGAGTCTCAATGAGATGGATTGATACAGTGGCTGTAACAATGGGCTCAAACATAACAATTGTGTGGGAGGTGCAGGATTGGGTAGTGTTTCGTTCTGCTGTGCATGGGGTCTATATGAATCAGAACATACTCCACGGCACCTAACAACAATAACAACAACAACTTATTCAACCTTATTTTAAATTAGCATCATTTGTGTATTTGTTTCATCATGTTTAATGGATTATAAGATCTTTTCCAAGATACTGGTTTTAGATTTCTTTTTTCTCACTAAACATCTACATAGTGTCTTACAGATGGCTTTTTATATATTTTTATTTTATACTAACAACATTACTGCTTAAACTATGCAAAACAGTAAAGGGGATTTCACGTGAGGATATTTTATTTACAAACTTCTTCAGTTAATAAATACTTGGCTGAAACACTCTATCCCAATACAGTTCACTAATGGGCACCATTAATTTCAGTACCAAAGTAGGACTAAGAAAGTGCATTTACTGACTTGAAAAAGAAATCCAATCAATCTTTCTTTCAGTATCTAATAAAATTTTTTAACCAGATCCTTTATTCAAAATAGTTTAAATAAATAGGCAAATTACTTCAATTATTCCAAAATTTACTAAATACTGTGCTTTTTATATTAGACTGATCTATTCTGAGTCCTTAAATCCCTCAGTTTCCTCTTCTCTTGTATCCCAACAAAAAATCGCAGAGATTTTTTAGTATCCTGTAATTACCATCTCTTTTGAGATCAACAAAATTTTTGGAAAACACCTATTTTAGGGTTTCTACTATGAAGAATGTAAAGTATTTCTAACATGAAGAAGCCCTGGTGAGTCAATGGATAAACACTAGGTTACTAACTGAAAGGTTGACGGTTTGAATCTACCCAGTAGCTCTGTGGAAGAAAGACCTAGAGATGTTTTTCCAGGATGATTACAGCCTAAGAAGCTCTATGGGGCACTTATACACTGCCACATGGGATTTCTGTGAGTCAAAAGTTGACTCGACAGTCCATAACAACAACAATGTGAAGACTGTTCCAAGGTATGAGGCATCTACCGATATCCACAAAACACTATAACT
>NW_004444303.1:393362-394523 GCF_000243295.1 Trichechus manatus latirostris | reverse complement strand
CCCCCCCCCCAGTCCTCCCATCCCTAGTAACCAACAAAGATTGTTACTTCTTCTGTGTGAACTTTTTCATGGGTTTTTACAATAGAGGTCTCATACAATATCTGTTCTTTTGTGATTGACTTATTTCACTCAGCATAATATCCTCCAGTTTCATCCATGTTATGAGATGATTCACAGATTCATCATTGTTCTTTCTCGTTGCATAGTACTCCACTGTGTGTGTACCATAGTTTGTTTGTCCATTCATCTGTTGATGGGGATCTAGGTAGTTTCCATCTTTTTGTTATTGTGAACAATGCTGTCATAAACATAGGTGTGCATATGTCTATTCGAGTGACGACTCTTTTTCTCTAGGATATATTCCTAGGGGTGGGACTGCTGGATCATATGGTATGTCTATTTCTAGCTTTCTAAGGAAGCGCCATATCATTTTCCAAAATGGTTTTATCATTTTGAATTCCCACCAGCAGTGCATAAGAGTTCCGATCTCCCCGCAGCCTCTACAACGTTTGCTATTTCCGGAGTTTTTGATTAGTGCCAGTAATGCTGGGGTGAGATGGTATCTCACTGTGGTTTTAATTTCCATTTCTCTAATGGCCAGTGATTGCAAGCATTTCCTCATGTGTTTGTTGGCCGCTTGTATGCCTTCCTTGGTGAAGCGTCTGTTCATTTCCTTTGCCCATTTTTTAATAAGATTATTTGTCTTTTTGTTGTAGAGGTGTTGGATTTTCTTGTAGATTATGGAGACTAGACCTTTGTCTGACTTCTACTGTCTAAAAATTTTTTTCCAGTCTATAGGTTCTTTTTTGACTCTTTTGGTGAAGTCTTTTGAAGAGAGTAGGTGTTTGATTTTTAGAAGATCACAGTCATCTAGCTTATCTTCTGGGGTTTGTGTGTTGATGGTTATGGTTTGTATCCTGTTAATGCTGTGTATTCAGGCCTGTAGTGTTGGTCCTATTTTTTGTTTTATGAACTTTATAGTTTTTGCTTTATATTTAGGTCTTTGATCCATTTTGAATTAGTTTTTGTATATGGCGTGAGGTATGGGTCCTGTTTCATTTTTTTGCAAATGGATATCCAGTTTTGCCAGCACCATTTATTAAAAAGACTGTCTCTTCCCCATTTGATGGACTATGGGCCCTTGTCAAAGATCAGGTGACC
>NW_004444303.1:377498-387524 GCF_000243295.1 Trichechus manatus latirostris | reverse complement strand
TCTCTCCTCGCTCTCCATTGTCTGTCAGTTTTCTCACTCCATTGGTGCTTGGCTGAGTTCTTTATCTCTTCATTTGATGTTTTAGGGTTTCAGGATTGCTGTTTTCTTTGTTTGGCTTAGTTTTTCAGATCTTTGCGGTGGAGGGACGACGTGGTGCTTCTGCCTAGAGCACCATTTTTACGTTTAGTATTTTTAAATAATTTCTATGGAATATGTAATATTTCCTCTTTTATTTTTGTAAATATATTTTATGACAATAATGCAATTTGTATTAGGAAACTAACATGAAAAATGGGGGTGCTTAAAGTTTCATGTCTAACACGTAAAAACTTGGAAGTCATCACTTTTTTACAACAAGTAAAAGCAAGATAAACTGAAAATTACTGCTTTTTTGGACCCATCTGAGAACTGAGGTTATACAGCAAATTTCCATGCCCAAATCTGGAGAAATAAGCAAATCCATAGAGTTACAACAGATACAGCCAGTCCCCGGATTACAAACAGGTTCCATTTCTAAGTCTGCCTTTAAATCATATTTGTACTTAAGTCGGAACAGTTAGGTACGGTTCATATCTAATGTCAGTCAAATGTTCGTCTTAGTATACGTATACTTAGTATACAGTGTGCTTTTCTATGCATAAAAAACTTTAAAAATCACTTCCAGACACACTAAAACATCCTTACATAATAATACACTAATAATAATAATAATGTTTTAATGAGTGCCACAATGTAGTGCCCGTTATTATGAACCATTGTATGTACCTCAAATTTTTAATATAATAGGCTTTACGGGGGTTGGTTTGTAACTACAGGTTGTATGTAAGTCAGACGTTCGTAACCTGGGGACTGCCTGTATCTACTTACATGCAGCAGAAAAGGCTAGAGTTATAAACTGGCTGTTGTTAGCTGCCATCAATTCAATTTTGACTCATAGCGACACCATGTGTGCAGATAACTGCTCCACAGGGCATTCAAAACTGTGACATTTTGGAAACAGATTTCCAGGACTGTCTTTTGAGGTGTCTCTGGGTGGGTTTGAACTAAAAGGTTAGCAGATGAACACTTAACCATTTGTGCCACCCAGGGACTCCTATAAACTGGTTGTTTTTGTTGTTAGGTGCAGTGGAGTCGGTTCCAACTCATAGCAATCCTGTGTACAACAGAATGAAACACTGTCATGTCCTGCACCATCCTCATGATCATTGTTATGCTTGAGCCCATTGTTGCAGCCACTGTGTCAATTCATCTCATTGAGGATCTTCCTCTCCTTCCCTGACCCTCTGCTTTATCAAGCATGATGTCCTTCTCCAGGGACTAGTCTCTCCTGATAACATATCCAAAGTATGTGAGACAAAGTCTCGCTATCATCACTTCTAAGGAGCATTCTGGCTGTACTTCTGCCAAGACGGATTTGTTCATTCTTTTGGCAGTCCATTATTTTCAATATTCTTCTCCAACACAATAATTCAAAGGCATAAGTTCTTCTTCAGTCTTCCACATTCATTGTCCAGCTTTCACACGCATATGAGATGATTGAAAATACTATGGCTTGGGTCAGGTGCCACTTTAGTCCTTTAAGTGACATATTTGCTTTTTAACACTTTAAAGACTTCTTTTGCAGCAGATTTGTCCTATGCAATACTTCATTTGATTTTTTGAATGTTACTTCCATGGGCATTGATTGTGCATCCAAGTAAAATGAAATCCTTAACAACTTCAATCTTTTCTCTGTTTATCATGATGTTGCTTATTGGTCCAGCTATGAGGATTTTAGTTTTGTTTTTGTTTTTTAAATGTTGAGGTGTAATCCATACTGAAGGCTGTAGTCTTTGATCTTCATCAGTAAGTATTTCAAGTCCTCTTCACTTTCAGCAAACAAGGTTGTGTCATCTGCATAACAGGTTTTTAATGAGTCTTCCTCCAATCCTGATGTTGCATTCCTCTTTATATAGTTCAGTTTCTCGGATTATTTGCTCAGCAGACATATTGAATACATATGGTGAAAGGATACAACACTGACACACACATTTCCTGATTTTAAACCACACAGTATCCCTTTGTTCTGTCCAAACAACTGCCTCTTGATCTATGTATAGGTTCCTCATGAGCACAGTTAAGTATTCCGGAATTCCCGTTCTTCGCAATGTTATCCATACAGTGATCCACACAGTCAAATGCCTTTGCATAGTCAATAAAACACAGATAAACATCTTTCTGGTATTCTCTGCTTTCAGCCAGGATCCATCTGACATCAGCAATGATATCTCTTGTTCCACGTCCTCTTCTGAATCCAGTCTGAATTTCTGGTGGTTTCCTGTTGATGTACTGCTGCAGCTGCTTTTGAGGGATCTTCAGCAAAATTTTACTTGTGTGTGATATTAATGATACTGTTCAGTAATGGCCACATTCGGTTGGATCATTTTTCTTTGGAATAGGCATAAACATGGATCTCTTCCAGTCAGTTGGCCAGGTAACTGTCTTCCTAATTTCTTGGCATAGATGAGTGAGTACTTCCAGTGCCGCATCAGTTTGTTGAAACATCTCAATTGGTATTCTGTCTGTTCTTGAGGTCTTGTTTTTCATCAGTGCCTTCAGTGCAGCTTGGACTTCTTCCTTCAGTATCAACAATTCTTGATCATATGCTATCTCCTGAAATGATTGAATGTTGACCAATTCTTTTTGGTACAGTGACTCCATGTATTCCTTCCATCTTCTTTTGATGCTCCTGCATCGTTCAGTATTCTGTCCATAGAATCCTTCACTATTGCAACTCAAGGCTTGAATTTTTTCTTCGATTCTTTCAGCTTGAGAAATGCACTGAAATGATACTTTTGACAAAGTACTGGAAGATAAGTATGGAATAACATGTGAGTGAGAAACTCCTGGGTGGAGTCTTAGTGGGGCCCCAAAATTTTGTTCTCGTAGTGAAAACTCCCACTAAATTCTCATGGTGAAGATCTTGGAAAGATTCTCTCTCTTCTTTGACAGAGAAAGGGGGAAAGTAATCTTTGTAAGATATTCCCAGAGTATTCTTTATAATAAAAGCTAATTCTTCAGTGGAAAAGACCACCAGAGTCTTATCTCACTTGGGGAAAGCATAACCCTCACTCCAGGCCTGTCTAGACTTCCTGTCTCACCTGACTGGAGGTGGGGGGGTATCGTCAACAAGGGTTAAGGAAATATATTGGGAACGCTGCAACCAGAGAACAGTGTAGGAGGGGGAAGAGAGAGACAGCTATACTACTAATTAAACTCTTGAGAAGATCACAACCCCAAGACACAGGACCACTAAAACACAAAAACAAGGGCATTAGAGAAATTTGAAGCCTCTTGCAAATAGCAAATATTAAACACAGCTCCATTTCTGGCAAGATTAACATATATTCTTACACAAAAAGTCTGTTTCATTAGTTTTTATCAGCTAACACAACATGTCCACATTTCAAGTGTATATTACAAGACATACAAAAAGGCAAAAGTCTAAAGAGACAAATGATCATCAGAGCTAGACTGAAATATGCACAGATGTTTGAATTATAAAACAAGCATTTTAAAATAACTATGATTAATATGTTACTAACTTACTATAATCCATCTCTGGCCCCTACAATTCATGTCCATCCCATATGCAAAATATTTTCTTTCCTACAAGCATCCTCAAAATTTTCAACCCATTACTGCATCAACTCAAGTCCAAAATTTCATCTAAGTATCATCATCTCAAAGTCCCAAATCTCATCATTTAAATCACATAAATCAATTATGGGTGAGACTCAGCATATGATTTATTCTAAGGAAAATATTTTCTTAATCTGTGGAAATGTGGAAGTGGAAAACAAGTTGTATATCCAAAATACAATGATGGGACAGGGATAGGATAAGAGTTATAGACATTCCTATTACAAAATGGAGAAAATAAAAGGAAGAAAGCGGACACTTGTCTCAAGCAATTTTGAAATCCAACAGAACAAGTCCATTAGGTTTCAAAATATATAATCCTCTGTGGCTCAAGACTCTGTCCTTGGAAAATCTAGTCTTTTGTCTTCACACCCTAGGACATAGGCTCCTACATTTGGGTTCTGTCCTTAGAGTTATTCTTACTTTCTCTTGAATGATAACAAATGTTTGCAGCACAGTAATTTTATCAGCCTATTTATTGCCAGTAGAGTTTTGGTACTTCTACAACCTTCCATCTTTTCATCCTGTCTCCGTCCCTTTTAGTTGACATGGACGGTTTTTCTGTTGTTATACCATTCTCAAAACCCTCGTGTGTCTCCTGTTTGTATCATGGAATTCATGCCATTAGGCAAGAGACTTTGAAACAGATCTTTCCTAGATAATCTCTTCACTATGTCTGGCTTTTGACGAGATGGTTGAGGGAAATCCATGAGTCACACACTTAATCTCTTCAAAGAGCACTTGTATGAGTGAATATTCTGATATTTTGATCCTTTCAAAGCACTAAAAGAAAGATTGCCCAGCCACACAACTGACTTTGTGTGTTGCTTTTAGAGCACACTTTTCTGCCGGTTATCATCTTAATTTCAGCATATTTTGTTCTCTGAATAGGCTGAGAATTTCTCAAATCATCAAATCCTGGTTCCTTTTCTTTTTTTTTTTTTTTTTTCTTTTTTTTTTGACAGTTTTTATTCCCCTCAATCTATTTATTTTTTCTCACATTTTATATATTTTATTATAAGTAGCAAAAAGAAGCCAGGCCAAATCTTCAATATTTTGGCTAGAAATCTCCTCAGCTAAATGTCCAAGTTCATTAATTATAACTTATGCTTTCCATATAACTATAGGACACAATTCAGCTAAGCTTCCAGTCATTATAAAATGAGGATAGACTTTCCTCTGATTTCCAATAAAGTGTTCCTAATTTCCTTCTGAGCTCTCGTCAGCAGTGCTTTTAATGTCCACAGTCCTATAAAGAATGTGTTTATGATGATTTTGGTGTTCTCTAAGAAAATATAGGCTTTCTCTACCATACTTCTCACTTCCTTCTGAGCTCTCACTAACAGAGTCTTTAACATTCATATTTTTGCAAAAGTCTGTTCAAGACAGTATAGCTTATTTCTATCATAGACCTCACATTTCTTTCAGCCCCTACTCATTATCCAATTCCATGTCACTTCCACAATTTCAGGTAATTGTTATAGTAGCACCTCACTTCCTGGTACCAAAATTTGTATTAGTTTCCTAGGGCTGGTGTAACAAACCATTAAAAACTTGGTAGCTTAAAATAACACACACATATTGTCTCATACTTCTGGAGGCCAGACATCTGGAATCTCTTTCCTTGGATGAAGATGAAGATGTTATTGGGGCCACACTTCCTCCAGAGACTCTCGGGAGATCTATCCCTTTCCCGTTTCAGCTTCTGGTGGTTGACGGCATTCCTTTTCTTGTAGACTAATTACTCCATAGTCACATTGCCTTCTCCTCTTCTGTGGTCAAATTTCTCTCTGACTCCCACTTATAAGGATACATGTGATTGCTTTTAGGGCCCACCCAGGTTGTTGTTGTTGTTGGTTGTCATTGACTCTAACTCATAGTGACCCTACATATAACAGAATGAAATGTTGCTTGCACCTATGCCATCTTCATGATCATTGGCA
This sequence comes from Trichechus manatus latirostris, assembly GCF_000243295.1. Classification (NCBI taxonomy): domain Eukaryota; kingdom Metazoa; phylum Chordata; class Mammalia; order Sirenia; family Trichechidae; genus Trichechus; species Trichechus manatus. Next base: position 381,900 of record NW_004444303.1, on the reverse strand, counting down.
TCTTTAAGTCTATTGTTGCAGCTATTGTGTAAATCCATTTTATTGACAACTTCTCTCATTTATGCCTACTTTCTACTTTATCAAATATGATGTCCTTTTCTAGCAATAAATCTTTTCTCACTTCTAAGGAGCATTTTGGTTATATTTCTCCTAAGACTGATTTGTTCATTTTTTGGCAGTCCACAGTATACCCAGTATTCTTCACCAACACCACAATTCTAATGATCGGTTCTTCTTCTGTCTTCCTTTTTTATTGTCCAGCTTTCATACGCATATGAGGACATTGAAAAACTATGGCTTGGGTCAGGCACACCTTAGTCATCAAAATGATATCCTTGCTTTTCAGAACCTTAACACTTTTATGACAATGGGAATATACTATTGCCCAACAACATTTTCTACCTCTCAGATTCATTGGGAAGTTGCTTTCTCACTGACAGTGCATGTTGCGTCAAGGCAGGGGTCTTTATGACTGTTTGAAACTGAAAAACTGGGTGTGTGCTTCAAATTACCTTTCTACAGGAGGTTGTTTGAGGTGTATACATTTTTGATAAGAAGAATAGAAATTTTGAAAAAAAAATTTGGGGACACATATGTCTGAATGGGCTCGGGGGACTTTGGGGAAGTAAAATTATTGGGACAAGTTATGTCCCTTTGGACTCTAAGGGTAGGCTTGTGGGAGGGTGCAAGAAAAAAAAAATCCATACTACCAACCAAAAATTCAACAGCACAGAATGATTAAGCATGCTTTCATTAATAAAAACACATGGAATCAGCAAAATTTTCAAAGCAGAAAATAATTGGGTCTTGAAAGGATTAAACAGGTCTTTTGCAGCAGATTTGCCCAGTGCAATATGTTGTCTGATTCTTGACTGCTACTTCCACAGTTGTTGATCATTGATCTATTTAGAATGAAATCATTGACAGCTTCATTTTCTTCTTTATTTATCCTGATGCTGTTTATGGGTCCATTTGTGAGGATTTTCGTTGTCTGCTCATTCAGGCATAATTCATACTGAAGGCTGTAGTCTTGGCTTTCATCAGGGAATGCTTCAAGTCATCTTCATTTTCAGCAAGCAATGTTGTATCATCTGCATACAGTAGATTGTTAATGAGTCTTCCTCAAATTCCAGTACTGTATTCCTCTTCATATAGTCCAGTTATTCACAGGTAATCCAGAATAATTTTCTCCTCTCAAGGTCCTTAGCTTAATCACATGTGTGAAGTCCTGTTTTTGTCATTGGGGATAACATTCCCAGGTTCCAAAAATTAGGACAAAGATATCTTTTGGGGTGTCATTTCAGCCTACCATTTCCATTTAAGTTATGTTACTTAGGATGTCAAAAATTTATAAGCATATTTAACATCTACAGATATAAATAAACATGCTTTTATGGAAACATAATATGAATACGAATTAATACAGGTGATAAAAATAGACATTCTCCTATTTCAATACCTTTTTTATTAAAACATCTATAATTGAATTTATAAGAGAAGAATCAGTTGCCTGTGGGAAGAAAATTATCCATGCAATCTACATATTAGAATGAGCAGCAAGATTTTATATTTATTTAAACAAATTTCATTTACTCAATAACTGAAGCTAAACATTTAACCTTTCCTTTGAAAAGTAAAAATAACACTTTTCTCTGTAATTGTATCTCATCCTCTACAAGGTTGCTTCTGGGGAGTTTTATGGATGTAAAATATGTTAATAAAATAATAAGAAAATTATAGTAGTTATAATTTAAGTTAAAAAAAACTATTTTCCTCAATTACTATTTTCTGAATATTTACTGTGAGTAAATAATCATTTGTAATGATATGGGAAGAAATGTTTAGGAAGATTAGGAGAGAACATATCATGTTAAGAAAACAGAATTAACTAACACTCTTATGAATTCAGTTCTCTGCACAGAAATGCACCTATGTTAATATTCTTCATTGGGCTTTTCATATTTTATAATGGAAGCCTATTGTTTTTAGCATAATTTATTATTATTGTAATTTATCACTCATTTTAAAAATATAGGCATGAAAAATAAAGCTGTTTTCTTGCTTGCATTTTGAATATGATTAACTTAGGTGGCTCTTTGTGTTTATACAAAAGAAAATCTGTGATAAAGAAAGCACAAATAGGTATTTTTTATTGACTTCCTCTGAATATTATCTTAAAATCCAATGCTTTATTCAAATTAGAAGTACTATTGTACAGTGATTATTCATAAAAAATGAAAATGCTTTCCAGATAAATGCATATCTTGTTTACAAATTGAAATATTACCCAAATCATGACCCAAATATGATCCATGCCCTTTTTGAATAGACCCAGAGAAAGGAAAAGGTGATTGTTTGGAGAACATCTTACAAAAAGTAAACAAAACCATTTAAATAAATTATTATACAAAAGGAGCTTTACGTATTCACTTGAAGTTGGGAAGGAAAGCAGTTGGATCTATGAAAGGTTTCTCTAGGCATGTAACACAAAACAAACAAACAAAGGCAAACCCACTGCCATTGAGTCGATTCTGACTCATAGCGACCCTATAGGACAGAGTAGAACTGCCCCATAGGGTTTCCAAGGAGCGCCTGGTGGATTTGAACTGCCGACTTTTTGGTTAGCAGCCAAACTCTTAACCACTACACCACCAGGGTTTCCTCTAAGCATGTAGGCACTCTAAAAAGATTTGCGCTGTAATAGGAGAATGAGGATATATGTAATGGGTTGAATCTAGTTGGGTAAGATAGAAATAAATAAACCTGTCTTTATGTGTGGAATGTCAGCTGAAATGACAGTTTGGCTATTAGAATAAATATGAGGCTGTTTCTTTGAGGAGATATAGAGATACTATTTTTCCACAATAGTCTAATCTTTTGCATGAGCCCAATTCAGCAGTGAAATAGCAAGAGCAGATAGATCAATCTAAGCTATAGAACCTCTCCATCACTCTGATCCTTTCAATCCTTTCCAGGGCACTGGGAAAGTAAGTCTCTGTGTATTTTAACCCATTGTTTTCAGTATGCAGATATATAGACTAATTACAGAAGAGATAAGGCAAATTTAAATTGTGATTATGTAACTTAAAAACTACAATGACCTGACTAGCATCAGTTGGGTAAGCAGTAGTTCTGCACTATTGCAGACATCATCAATGAGCCAAATATGGCGTATATGTTGGTTTTATTTTTACTTCACCTGAGTTTCCACCCACTACTTCTATTTTAGCAGCCTGAACTGTGTATCCTTCACAGTGCTGCCAACTTGCCTGAAAAAATTAAATCTGAATGTCACTTCCCAGTATTAACATTTGATTAAATTACTTTTTTGGTGTGTGTAAAACTGCCTGTAGATAAATCTAATTGATATTTGTTTTTTGGTTTTTTTTTACAGGTGTGTACAACACACTTACATTAGTTCAGATGAATACTAAACTGGATTAACAAAACCTCCAAAATATAGTAGCTTAAAAAAAAAAATGTTTATTAACTTTTCAGGTAACTATCCTAAAGTGACAGTCCTGTTTTCTGAGAACCAGTTTTTTTCTGGTTACTCTGCCTTCTCCTAAGAATGTATGAGCTTATACATACGGCTCACAGACATGTCCGTTTTCCTGTATAAGGGAGGAAGAAAGAGAACAATGTTTTACGGCCCAAACCTGAAGCAGTACCCAACATATTCCTCCACTGTATTGCTCCCAGTCCCATGACCACATCTAACTGTAAAAGAAGCTAGAAAATGTCTCCACTTGAGTAACTATGCATTCATCTACAAGTATCTTGCTATGAAAGACAATATATTTTATTTTCAGTTTTCCCTTCAACAACAGATGGTAACATATACAGTATGTGGATGTCTATGCATTAATTAACAAAAATGGACAAAGGATTTAAAAGTGATTGCCTGATTGCCTATCTTTAAGGCATATTTGAAGTCAAAAGTTGAATAAATGTATTTTGTTAGAAAAAAATTCATTAACATTTAGTTAGCTTATTTATTCATTATTTTTATGTTTAATATGGGTCCTCAGGACATGAAAAAATTGTTAAGAAATTTTCCTTGGGACCAGGGAACTCACAGATAATCAGGGATATAGGCAAACATTGAATAAAATTTATTTAAAGTAGATGATGTAATCACACTAGAGTCATAATCCAAAAGAGGAACTAAAACATTTTCAGTATTAAAGGAAATTTAGCTTCTAATGAAATCCTGGGACATTTTATTGAAATTGCGTGATTGTTTCATTCACGTATTTTTGCAATAAGAGTTAACCAAGTAGTCTCAATTTCTGGACAAAATTTTGGAGAAATATTGGGCTTTCAGTTGTAAAGATATGACATTGTCCAAGCCAAAGTTTGGGCCACAGCAACAAAAATAAAAGTGTTGCTCTAAAATGTT
>NW_004444303.1:374849-375448 GCF_000243295.1 Trichechus manatus latirostris | reverse complement strand
TTGTTAAAGCCATCCACTTGTGGTATTTCTGTTAGAGCAGTACTAGATAACTAAGACAGTGAGTGAGTTGTTAGTTACCTCATATATAAACATATGTGGTGAATAAAATCCTTACGCTCTGAAATTATTTCAGCTAGGTGAATTTGCTAAAATTTTTGTCACCTGATGTTTGTGCTTGCATGTATGTTTTAAGAAAACTAAATCTTTTTGTACAGTTATAATTCCTAATTTTCTTACTTCAATAAGAAATCTAATAAGGTGTTAATAAAGCAAAAAAAAATTAAGCCAATAAATAAAATGCATTGCCATTGACTGTTCACATAATAATAAAAACTATTATTTACAGGCTAATTAAAACATAACACTGAACCCCATTTTAGATTTAGAAGGATTATTTTGAATTTCCAAAATCCCAGAACTTTGTTCTCAGGATTTATAAGCATGAATTGATGGGATTTAAATAATCTGATATCTAGAGTTTGTTCATATATTTTTTGAACAATTGTCGATTTTTCTCTTTAAATGAACACATATAACTGCAATTACAGAAAATGTTCAAAAGACTGAAAAAAGCATATATGAGCATAACAAAGAAATTA
>NW_004444303.1:369668-373194 GCF_000243295.1 Trichechus manatus latirostris | reverse complement strand
TCCACAGATAATATGTAAAAGGTATTTTTCACATTTAAGCATTTATAAATAACTCATTTCTTATCACCTCAAGAATCTGATTTGTTTCCCTACAGTCAACATAAACTTGAATTTCTTTAGTTCCTTCTGTTAAATATAATTTTCATGTGCATCAATCAAATTAAACAAGCCCATACTCAAAGAGACAAACTGAATGTAGACTTTATATTACAGTTGTGCTTAGGAGAGAGAATTAATATTTATTGTGTATCTATTATGTCATATTTTTGTCAAACTCCCTCACATTTATGTTGCTTGAGACAGTATGTCATAGAATAAAGGGGTCCAGCATAGAAATTATCAGCTGTGTGACTTCGAAGTTATTTAAAGAATTTGAGGTTCCTATCTGTAAAATGGAGGTAATAATATGTTTCCAAAAAATACATTTTCGGGAAATGCTGGGTTCATAGTAGCACCCACTACATATGTGTTGTAATTATTACCCCATACATTGTATAGCTGCAGGTCCCTGGGTGATGCAAACAGTTTCCAGCCGGTTGGCAGTTCGATGACAGTGCCGGTGACACCTTGGAAAAAAAGTCCTGTTGGTCTGCTTCCATAAAGATTACAGCCAAGAAAACCCAGTGGAACAGTTCTACTGTGTAACACATGGATTTGCCTTGAGTAGAAATCAACTCAATGGCATGAGACAGCAACAACAACACATTGTATAGCTAACATTATTATTTCATACAAATAATATAAGATTGGTATTAAAATGAAATATGTATCTGTAATCACTACACTAAATCAATGCCTTCTTCCTCCTGATCAAATCTACCCAGAGTACATACCAGCCTGAGGAACAAATACACTTCCCATGTCATTCATATCTTCATGGCCGACTCTCACTGAGATGCTTCTTTCAATTCTAACTTCAAGTTATTTGCCTCTTCTGAGGTGGGCAGCTGTAGGAACAAAGAGCTCTGTTGATGATCCTGACTCCCTTCCCCGTAAACCTGGCTTACTTAAAGAGGAACAGAGTCAAGCAGGACAGCGGAGAACCGGAAGATGGAAGAGTCCTAGGGAGAACTTGACACCCTATTAGGGAACTGAAAACTTTATTATCAATCTCACGTGAGTTTACAAGTTTTTCTTGACATCTGAAAGTCCAGGAAAGAGTTGAACGAAGGGCTGAATCTTCTCTGTTTTTGAGGCTGGAACAGTGGGAAAGAACAACATGCAGGGAGACTTTCTATTTACTTCCAGAGAGCAATGGATAAGGTAAGAAGCTCACTTACACCTCTCACTTCCTCTAGGAGTTTCACTATTACAGATATTCAGATATTTACACAAATGAACGACAACAAAAATAGATAACAGCCTAGCTGAGGACAGAAACTACTAGAAAGCAATGGATTACATTAAACAATCAGAATACATACCAAATGAAATGCAATTGCTGGAAGAGAGATGAATGTCTAAATACACACACACACACACAAAGAGATTCATGTACAAGAGAAAATTACTCCCTGGAGCTTAACTATATGATTTTTTTAACTAAATTTCAGTAGATGCAATAAATGATTGGTATGTCACTTCTGAGGCTTGAATTAATGGTCTGGGAAATCAAGGGCAAGACAATCTCAAAGCACAAAGTAGAACATTAAAGAGATGGAATCATGAAAGAAATGATTAAAAATACAAACTTCGAAAAACAGATCTGAAAAGAGAAAATGGAACTGATGGGGAAAGGCAATAATTAAACAATCTTAAAGGAACATATTCCATAGGTAGGAAAGATCTGAGTCCACAGATGGAAAGCACTCACCATTATTCAGGGTAAATTCATGAGAAAGCACATGCACAGAGGAAAAATTCTGACGAAACTGCTGACTTCTAAATATGAATAGAAAAAATATTACAGGTTTTCAAGCTGAAAGAACAAGGGTATCCAACTGTCATTGGACTTCTGATCTGTAACACTGTAGATTGAATGCAGTGGAGTCCTCTGTCCACCCACGTTATTCAGGGTAAAAGGAAGATATTTGCGGACATGCACAAACTCAAAAACTTACCACATCTGAGAGACAGAAGAAATGGATCTGAGAGCAAATACTCATTGATATATGCTTATTTAGTAGTTGAGGGCAGATTGTATAGGAATGTGTAATATGTGTGCATGCAGGTACACATTGCCCATGTTGTGCCCACGGGAAGTTAATTCTGGAAATTCTAAACACTTGATTCTAGCTCATATGAAGAATTTCTCCTTTTTTTGGTTGTTGCTCTTAAAAGCACTGTTTCCTACCTGCCCCCCTACCACAGCATTTATCATTATTGAAATAATCACAGAGCTTTAGAAAATACAAGGAGCATCAGAGAGGAGTCTATTCTTGAGGTCATTTCTGGTTTTGTTCTGTTTTGCATTTAAACTTTGAATAAACCACTGCTGCAGGAATAAATAAGGGACTAGCTACAACCTAGTAAAGAGTCTCTGTGGGGTGTGTGTCTGTGTGTGTGTTTGTGCACACAGACACCTGCATACACTCTTGAGAAATGGAAGATGTTTATATTTTTTTGCTGTAAAATACATGGAATAGCATATGTCAATTTAAGGGGAGGCACCATAAAGAAAGTTTGTTTTTGCTTTTAATTAAAACTTATGAGGAAAAACACGTGTTATTCTGGCTAAAGAAAGGGGATAACCTATTTCATATTAGTTAAGAAACTATATGATTAAAGGGACCAAAAATAGCAACAATGAAATCTAAAGAAAAATAGTGCATAAAATTTGATATGACAAGAAAAAGGTTTCGAGTGGAAGAAAAAAATTCCACTTCTCATATTGAGAGGAAAAGTCTAATTCCACCTTTCACTTCTCTGTCACTTCTGTTTTGAAACCAGCTGCATATGTAGCACTTCTTCCCCTGACCCTAATCACCTAGAGCTAAGTCAGATCATACAAGTTAAAGGACATCATCCTGCAGACTTCCAAGTCTTCCAAAGCTTGCAAGCTTGAAGTCCTTAGGACACCTTTGCTTCTGACCTGCTGACTACAGATTTGGGATTTACCCATTACACCTTTAGGATGCCAGTTGTAAGCTCAGGAATCTCCAGCTGCCCCCTCACTTCTGACCTGCTTACTACAGATTTAGGGGTTCCCTCTACTTCCTCACAGAGTCTCAGAGTGGTGTAAATTGTTCAGTGCTAGCCAACTAACTGAAAGATTGGCAGTTTGAAGCCACTCAGAAGTGCCTCAGAAGAAAGTACTGGCAATCTACATCCAAAAGTCACAGCCATGAAAACCTTATGGAGTGCACTTATACTCTGAAACACATGGGGTTGCCATGAGTTGGAATTGACTCAATGGCAACTGGTTTCTTTTTTTTTATTTTCTACCACCTCAAGATCCCAGCCATAAGCTTGAGGGACCCCAGCTACCTTCTGACTTGCTGGCTCCCACTACTTACTCAGGTTTGATAATTCACTAGAGTAACTTAGAGAACTCAAAGAAAGCTATTCTATTATAGCAAAAAGGATA
>NW_004444303.1:364016-369262 GCF_000243295.1 Trichechus manatus latirostris | reverse complement strand
TAAAAAACTAGTTGTACTCCAGTGGATTGCAACTTATGGCTACTCCAATGTGTGTCAGAATAGAACTGCACTCCATAGCGTTATCAGTGGCTGTATTTTCAGAAATGGATCACGAGGTCTTTCTTTTGAGGTACTTTTGATGAACTCAGATAATCAAACTTTTGGTTAGCAGCTAAGCAGATTAACCATTTGCATCACCCAGGGACTCCTGCTTTAGTTTATGTGAATGTAAACCCACAAGTTTAGAATTTATGAAACGGTGAAAAAACTGAATTAAGATGTTATGTACCTTGTGTTAATTGATGACTATGGCAGAACTGACCTAGTGGCTATTTCAGGTAACATCAGAATCAAATGAAAGCAAAATTTCTAAATGAAATGACAATTCATTAATGTTTTCAATGTATTTTCTATGAACTAAAAGAAAGGCAGATAAGAAATGAACTGAGTGATAAGGAAAGGAAGATTTTGAATAGATAGCATTGCCCTTGATATAATAAATGACAGAGGAGAAGAACTGGCAAAGCAATTCTGGGTGTGTATTAAGAGTAGCAAATTTTCGTTAAGAAGCAAGGATGCAATAATTCTTCTGTCCAAAAGAGAACACCAAGTAAACTCCTGGCTGATTAACTATTTCTTGTAATATGACAATTTAAAATGAGTTATTAAATATTTTAAAATGGGTTTTAGTTTCTCATAAAGGCACTAACACATGTGTTCAGATGTTATCTCAAAGGAATAATAAACCGGAGAGTGGGGAGATCATTAATGCTCCCTTGTAGATAAGTTACTTTTAAAATAAAAATGAATGGTCTTCATTTCTGAAAGTCTTCATCACAAAATCTGTATTTAAAACTATAATGACATGTGGACACCAAAATCATTTATAAACAGCACTTTGCTTTCTTAAAGTAAATTTTGGGCTCTACAACCTGAGGTATGTCAGTCCCTGATAGAGGTCTATGAGATCCTCTTTGTACCATCCATTCTCTTAATTAATATTGTTTCAGAGAGGTAGCGATGATAATTTTTGAAACATTTGTAGATGCTATTGTAAGTAAGGAGCCCTGTTGGTAAAGTGGTTAAGAACTCAGGCTACTAACCAAAAGGTTGGCAGTTCAAATCCAACAGCCGCTCCTTGGAAATCCTATAGGGCAGTTCTACTCTGTCCTATAGGGTCATTATGAGTCAGAATTGACTTGACGGCACACAACAACAACAACATTGTAAGTAATACAATACTTCCATTAAAAATGATTAATTATATCTGATATTTGTCCTTATGAATGATAAAAATAAAAATCCTATTACCCAAAAGTTCACAAAAAATGTTTTACATTAAAAATATTTTGAAAATTTTCCGGATCAATTTTTATGTACCTTATGTCTTATTTTTTCACTCATTATATGTCGATGTAGGATAAATCCTTTTTACCTCTATGAAATGTAAAGGCATTCACTCATAAATGGAAGGATGCATTCATACCACCATCTACATTGCTTATCTGAAAAATATTTGCCACTAACATAAAACAAGAGTTGCATTTTGCTAATCCACAGACAAATCAAATTACTGGATACAATTTTGTCAACTTTGAGATTTTTTTCTTTTTTCAATCTCTATAGATTTCGCTTTTATATTGGAAACTTGTATAAGATATTCAATTAACGGCAATAACTAACACTTTTTGTAGGCTTTCTATGTACTGAATACTTACTAAATGTTAAGTCCTCTGTGAGGTAGGTTCTAATCTTATCTTCACCTTAAGAATGAGAAAGCTGAGACTTAGAGGGATAAAGTATTTGCCCTATATCATATGGCATGAAAGTCATGAGCTAGGAATTAAACAGCAATTTGATGTCAAAAGCCATGTTTTTAGTGAAAACTCAGACTGCTAGTGATTTATACCAAATGCTATACAAAGTTACTTTGTTAATATATTGTTATTTTATTGTCTTTTACAGAGACAACTATGACTTCCAAGTGCTGAATCATCTCACAGCCTTGCTGTTTTTTCTCCTTTCTTCTAGTCTTCCATTACTAGGGCCATACAGACTTGCAGACTTCTGAAAAGATGCTTAAGAGATTTCACATAAAATCATTGGCACAAGATCCATCCCTGGTAAATTATACTATAATCAACTGGCAATGATTTAATAAGCGCTAATCATACAGGACTTTAATCTTTTAAACCAAACTTTTCCACCTGAACAAAGCCCCAACCAAATTCACTGCCATCAAGTTGATTCCTACTCATAGCGCCCCATAGGGTTTCTAAGGCTGTAAATCTTTACAGAAGCAGACTGCCACATCTTTCTTCTGTAGAGCGGCCGGTGGGTTTGAACTGTCGACCTTTCGATTAGCAGCCAAGCTCTTTAACCACTGCACCACCAGGGCTCCGCCTTAACAAAACATAGGAAAATACACATTATATTTGGGAAAAGAAAAATGTTTTTCCATATTGTCAAATAGAAATGGTGTGAAAATTATATTCTTCCTTTTAGCAACCCTGTTTTACTTCCTCATTGTGCTCGGCTGCTTAGATAAGGAACTTCATACCTAATTTCTATTTCATGTGAAATGTTCACATGAATATACTGTTAATATTTCAGAAAGCATTTCCGTAATTGAGAAGCCATGATAAAATTCCCTTCCTTTTTTTTGCTTTGTTTCTGTGATGAATATCAGATGGAAAAAAATTTTTTTTCATACTTATTCTTTGTTTTTTCATTGTGAAAAATTTCAAGCATGTATAAAAGTAAACATGAATATATTAAAGCTCTATTTACCCATCACCTAGCATTGCAATTTTTGAACACGTTGTTGTTGTTGTTAGTTGTCTAGTTGACTTTGATTCATGAAGAGCTCATACATAATAGAACCAAATGTTTCCTGGTCTTGTGACATCTTCATGAACACATAAACAATCATTTATCATCTATAAATATCTTTGTGTATATCTCTAAAACATAAGAACTCTACTTTTAAATATAAATAAAATGCTTTTATCACATTTAAATCGTAATATTTCATCCCTTAAAGAATATCCATTTTTAATGAATTGTGACCCCCAAAAAGATATGTTGAAGTAACAGGTAACCTCCGGTACATGTGAATGTGACCACGTTTAGGAATGGGGTCTTTGAAGATGTTATCAGTTAGGTTAATACGAGGTCATATCAGAGTAGAGCAGGTCCTAATCCTATATGACTAGCATCCTTATTAAAGAGCAGGAGCTACACAAGACAGGGAGACAGAGGAAGGACGCGATGTAACTCTGCAGCTGCAAGCCAAGGAAAGGCTGGAGCTGCTAGAAGCTAGGAGAGAGGCACGGAAGAGATTCTCCCTGTCACCATCTTCCCCATATCCCTTATTTCACAATCATTGTTAAATGATAGTTTAGCTGAACATGAAATTTAGACTACTGGTATTAGTTTGGTTTCTTTAGCCTCAGGATTTTGAAGATATTATTCCGTTGTGTTTTGGTGCCTATTTTTGCTCATGACAAATACTTTTTTTAATATATATAATTGTATTTGTTCAATGTTTAATAAGTGAAGTACAAAAGCACAAAAGGGGTACACAAAACTATTAGCTTTTTTTTAATATCATGGGCAGAATTTTTTTCAACAATTTAATGCAATGTTGCTTTTTCCATTTTCGCATCATTTTTTTTTCTTATTTAGACAAATGATTTATCTTGTCTCCAGTCATGACATTTCTAAGAATAAATTTTATGTATACCAGGAACAACTGTATTATGCATTGCCAAAAGCTTGGACACAGGGGTCAGAAGATAATTTCTTGTCTCTGCCACTAGTTAACTAAATAAATTTGGAATATTCACTTAAACATTTTCTATCTTTAATGAGTAGCTAGTAATGCACTAACCCTACCTTGTAGGGAGCTTGGAAGGACAAAATTATCTTTTAAATATCTAGAAAGAAGAAAATAACTCCTACAATTTGAACATTATTTGATGTTTCTCAAACTATGTGTGATAGTATAAAAGCATATGAGGATGAAAACTGCATAATGCTTACCTGAAAATAAATAAAAGTCATAGGTGTAATACACACACATACACAATGAAAATCTGAAATATATAATTTTGGTATCAGATAATTCTTAGGAAAAAAAATGATTTCTCCTAAGGAGAAATTATGTTTTGATTGGTTATTATTTTGACATCCATATACTGTGTTTCCAAATATGCTGTATATTCATATAGTCAAAATAGCATAGAAAGTAACTCTTCTACATTTTAAAATGCATTATTATTTATAGACACAGAATATAAAAATACACTGTATTACTTATATACAGTAGAATTTAGACAGCAAAAGAAGTATCATCATACTTATATTTACAAATGTATTTTCATGGTCATATTCTTGAGGGATTTATAAAAAGCCCTATCATGTTTCCATTAAAAGGCAAGATGTTATATTTTATTCAAAATTGTTTCAGGAGCTATCATTAGAGCTTTCTCCAAAATGAGGAATGTTTTTAAACATATTCCTTTTATTTCTTATTTATCAACTGATGAATTTATTCACAATGTTAAGCTGAGAAAGGGTTTTACAAATTCTTGTTATTCATATCATAGTGTTATATCTCATCAATCATGTGTGAGTAAGAAAATGATTCTTTTTACTATCGTGCTAACCGTATAAAGTGTACTTCAACAAAAATAAAAAATAATGTTATTCAATGATTTACAGTAAATCTCTTGAGTGTAAGAGTAAGAAATACATGGGATATATCATGATCATCTCTTTTGCTAACTAGAGTGAAACAAAATGCTCAATCTATTCTTCATCATAAAGTTCAGACAGGAAAAAAACCTTAGTTCAAGTTTTACTTTTGGAGAGGATTTACCATCTTATTTTCTTCTTAGTGATGTGTGTGTGTGTGTGTGTGTGTGTATACATGTGTGTATATATATATAATATTTTTTTAACCGTCCTCAACACTGAACACACTGTCTTTTTCTGCTGGTTGCAATGACTCTTTGCATCTGAACCCAGAGTTCAATATGTTGGTTTCATTTCATTTAGGTTAATTAGAACTTGCAGAACACAGCTTTTGAGAGGGGTTGAAAAAAAGGCAGGCTTAGAGAACAGGCTGCTGTATATGCTGTATATCAACTTGTGCATTTTAGAATTACTTTTTCTATTTAAAATGTTTACTTAATTTCTCATAGGGATGCTTGATATTTAAATATTGTAAGTCAAAATATAAA
>NW_004444303.1:359153-360285 GCF_000243295.1 Trichechus manatus latirostris | reverse complement strand
TGGGAGAGGTAAAGGCTTGGAGGTTTTTCTGATTTATATCTTTGCCTGTACTAAGAAAATTTAGTAGTTCTTGAAAAGTTTTATCTTTTTCTGCTGATAAATTTTCTGGATAATGTGACATCTTTCAAGGAATTTTTGAAAGTAAAAAAAAAAAAAACATGCTAAGTATACCAGTTCTTTTGGAATTTATTTTCTATTACTAATATTATCCAATTCAAATAAAGATATGCTTACATAACTGGATTGGTGAAGATAAAATTCTTATTTTGCTAACATAAGAGATGGTCCAATGGATGATTTGAGTCTGCAAACATTCCTGGGTCATCAGTTTCTAATATATCACATATCAACTATTCACATTTGGTGATGTTCACATTATCTATCTTAGTGATAGACTTGTCATTTTTTCTTTTAGCTGTATCAGATTATTAAGAGCTAGAGGTATGTGTCTGTATTTTGTTTTGCTTTGTTTGTTTAATAAAAATTTTTCCCAGTTGTCATGTGCCCAAGTGGGAGTTAAAAAAAAGATTAATAAAGCAACAATATTTTAAAATGTAATAGTTTTATGAATATTAAAGAGAACTGTAGAAATGTAAAAAAATGGAACTCTTCTCCCTATTTTTTCTTTTAAAGAATATAGTCATTTTTATAAACTATATTATTTTTAATATATGTGTCAATATTATTTTAAAATGAATCATAATTTTAATATAAGTCCCAAGATAACCCATTGAAACAAAAGCTCTTTATGTCTTCTATCATTTTTAAGAGTCTGAACAGCTATAAAGATCAAGTTTAAATAGAGAGGCTTTATTAAACAGTCAAGGCTGTCTATTAAAAAATAAAACCTTAAGGCTAATCACAATAAGCACCATTAAGAGAAAAGAAGAAAAAATATTATGGACACCAAAGAAAGGAGCAGAGATATATGGAGGAGAAACCAATCTGATTTCCACTGTTGTTGCTGTTAGTTGCCTGGAGTCGTCTCTGAATCATGGCAAACTTGGTATCTTGGGTTATCTTCACTACCTTTGAGCCCATTGTTGTGACTTTTGTGTCAATTCATCTCACTGAAGGTTTCCTTCCTTTTTGCTGAACCTCTACATTACCAAACATGATGTCGTTTTCTAGG
>NW_004444303.1:357218-358264 GCF_000243295.1 Trichechus manatus latirostris | reverse complement strand
TGTAATAAATTAAAATATATTTCCAGAAATTTCTTGCTTAACAGAATCTGCACCTTAAAATTCTTTCAAGTTTATGCCTCAGTAAACCATTTAAGCTATTGGTCAGTTTCTATGAATTGGAAATACATGGCAACATGATAGAAACAATAAAAACTGCAGATTTAACTAATATATACACATTTGTCATAACCATATGCTATATTAAAAGAAAGCAAAGATTGTAAATTCATATCTAAATGAACCCTATATGGGGGAAGTAGTGGTAATATAGAGTCTGTGATTCATCTAAGGGGTCATGCCAGGCAGCTCAAACGGATGGCTCCCTTGTGGCAATCCATGTCCAGTATTGCCAGATACTCCCATTTTTCAGGAAAGCTGAGGAATCTGGATGTTTATATGAAATCCCTTGTTTATTATCTTTTGCCTAAAACAAAACAAAACATAACAAAATAAAGAAAGAAAGAAACAAAAAACCTACTGTGTACTTCAGACACCAGACATCAGTACGCTGCATCTTTCTTTAAGGCACCTATTGGTGACACGTGATTTAATGCACTGTTTACTGTTAAGTGAATGTAACCTAAAATTACAATGCTTTTAGGGTGAAACTTGAGGAAAGTAACTATGATTTATGCTATAATGAGATTTCTAGAAATATATTCTAGGGAAAAAAAGAAAAACACAACAAAAACCTACCTTCAGTTTGCTTGATTAAACCCTTTATGGTTATCAGGCTTTTTCATTCTAACCCGTAGCAATACTGTCCTAAAGTTCAAAATTTTCCTTTTAAGACCTCTTGTTCTTTTTTTTTTTAAGTTTGTGGTAATTTATTATATCAGAAATAATAAACTGATACAGTTGGTGCCATCAAAACTGACCACTTATTAGATAATGCATTAGGTATTGCTATCACATGTTAATTAAAAATAGTATTTATATCTTGTCTTTGTTTCACCAGTAAATATATATAGCAGAAATATTTGAAAATTATCTACACCTACCAAGGATTATTATCCTTTTTGCACCCTTTGCACCTTTTGAACCTC
>NW_004444303.1:347192-349038 GCF_000243295.1 Trichechus manatus latirostris | reverse complement strand
TTTTTTTTTGGGTTTTTGACCAGTGAGAGGGAGCCCTGGTGGCACAGTGGGTAAGAGCTTGGCTGCTAAGCAAAAGGTCAGAAATTCAAATCCACAAGCTGCTCCTTTGAAACCCTATGGGGCAGTAGTTTTAGTCTGTCCTATAAGGTCACTATGAGTTGGAAACGACTCAAAGGCAACGGGTTTGGTTTTTTGGGGGAGTTTGGCCAATGAGAGAGTCCCAACACCATTACCATAACTGAACCTGCTTTGCTTAGGAAGTGCATCCTACTAAGACACCCAAACCCATTGCTGCAGAGTAAATTCTGACTCATAGCTATCCTATAGGACAGAGTAGAACTGCCCCAGAGGGTTTTGAAGGCGGTAAATCTTTAAGGAAGCAGACTTTCTTCACATCTTTCTCCCTGCTACATCTCTCTCCCACGGAGAAGCTGGTGGATTTGAACTGCCGACCCTTTGGTTAGCACCAGAGCGCTTAACCGCTGCGTGACCTGGCTCCTGACATCCTACTCTAGAATCCTCAAATTTAACTTCCTCAGGATCCTACTTTCTGATCAATGATGAATTAACCCACAGATAATGAGTTTGTGTGCTTCTTCTTCTGAGTCAAATTGGCATTTTAGCATTATTGGCTGACTAGTGCCTTATTGAAAATTATGCTAGTGGTAAGAATTTCCGACTGTACATTTTTAAGAACAGGAAGCTTCTTTTATTAGCTGCAATTCAACTCAACAATATGATTTAAGCCAGTGAATCTTATGTGCTAAGTATTGCTAATACAGAGAAGAATATATAAACTAAAACCAAACCCTTTCCTGTCAAGTCGATTCCTACTTATATTGACCCTATAGGACAGACTAGAACTGCCCCATAGGGTTTCCAAGGAGTGGCTGGTAGATTTGAACGGCAGATGTTTTGGTTAGCAGCCAAGCTCTTAACCACTGCACCACCAGGGCTCCAGAAGAATATACATGTAATATGTATTCTAGCAGTAGCTGCCTACTTAATAGGACACAAATAAAACAAAATAAAGGGACTGAAGAATCAGTGGATTCAGGGTTTATTAAAAAGCTTGTAAGAGTGATTATTTGAGTAACCTTATATAACATTTATATATTATATATATGTAAATCATAGAAGAATATATATGAAATATATATTCTAACAGTAACTGCTTACTGAACAAGATACAAATAAAATAAAGAGATTGAAGAATCAGTGGATTCTGACTTTATTAAAAATCTTAGAGTGATTATTTGATTAACCTAATATTTCAATGTAAACAAAAATTTGTTTGACAAATTACTTCTCCATATTAAATTAAAATATTAAAATCTTAAATTTGGATGGAATCCTAATGGCTGCTAGTGAATACTACTTCCCTTCCCAAAATATTAATCTACTTTTCATCATATGATTGAAAATGCTTATACATGTGGCCTTTGATTAAAATATTACTGATAATTGGAAAAATTATTAGTTATTCAATATATAGAGTTAAAATTCTATGTCCTTAATTCATCTAACCATGTATTCTAGTTTTGCCCTCTGGAGTAAAAAAAAAGAAAAATAAGTCTACTTCTTTTACATGACAGCTCTTCAAAGCCATCTACACTTTGATGTTGGGATCAATGATTCTAAGACAACTTGAACAGAAAGACTGCATGCATTGTCAAATAATCAGTGAAGTAGTTATTGGTGCATTGAATGGTAATGAACTTGAGCAGCTTGAGAATATTAAGACTGCGATAATGTCCCTCACACACCCACCAGCTCTTTTCTTCATTTTGCTATAAACTCTAGTTCCAACAACCTGTATTTATATGAAACAATTTGCAGTCCTCTC
>NW_004444303.1:342674-344113 GCF_000243295.1 Trichechus manatus latirostris | reverse complement strand
GTTTTCAAATTTTTATGCTTATCAGAATCATCTTGGATGCATGTTTAAATTATAAATTACTGGGCCTCTCACATCAATATCATTAAAAGATAATCTCAAGATGTGAGACACATTAGTCAGATTTTAACAGATACCAAGTGATAACTGGTTACTCTTCACCAAAACCTGGTGTTCCAGTGATGTAAGGCTTTTTACAATACATAAGGGACAACATGTACAAGAAGTTAGAGTTGAGTAAAAGTACTTTGATTTAAATATAATTAGAAAGAAAAGAGGCAATAAAATAAGTTAAACACATTGGTGGAGAGCTACAGATACAATTGAAAAATTTGAGATAGGTTATAGTCTATCAACCCAAATGAATGAATTTTGGAAATAGGCTAAAATAACAGGTATGAAAATTGGTTAATTTTAAGATAAGTTTAATTTATTGGAGGGACAAAGAAGCTGACTATGAAGAGATTTGCAAGAAGACTATTTATATAAGATTCTTTAATTATTTTATTAATTAAAAAATATAACTCCTAAACAACATGACATGGTCATTTTAAAGAAAGGGATAATAATTAATTGTAGCAAAATGTCTTAAGTGTTGGTAACTTTAGAATATATCTTGTTCAACATTACATTCTGTGTTGGAATACCCACTAAAGCACTGACAAATTTTAATTATCTGTTGAATACTTCCCATAACAAGGAACTCATGACTTTCTGAGAGAACAGAATTACTGGCAGGTTCTGATTTTTGAAAGTATATTTTACATTTGCTCTGTTTCTTTTTAGATTTTGCATAAAAAAATATTTTTATACATCAGTAGTGATCTGAACAGTATGTTACTTTAAAGAATTGCTTTCATATATGTAAAACTTTTGAGGAGGTTCTAAGAATAAAAAAAATTGCCATTTCCCACAAACCTTAGATTGTTTCACCTCAGTTTCTTCTTATTCTAATAATGATTTCCATAACGTATATAACAATTAGACTCAAATTTCTATTTATCTTACCAGAAGTTGAAAATATTACTCTAAACTGAGTGTTTCTTTTGTTAGTTATATATTATTCTTGTAGATATGATTGCATTTGGTTGGCAATTATAGTTTTTTAAATTTACTGGTCTTATTATATTTTTCCCAACACTTTGTAATAAAAACTTTCAAAAATATAGTAAGATTAAAAGAATTTTGCAGTGAACACCCATATGCCCACCACTTAAACCCTATCATTAATATATCCACCTATCAATCCATCTTACTTTCAGTTGTATTTTAAGGTAAATTCCAGACATCAGGAAACTTTTTTCTAAATATTATGGCATTTATATAATTAACTAGAACACAATCTTTACTTTTTCATTTTGAAATAAAATGAAATGCATGAATTTTAAATGTACATTTCCTAAGTTTAGACAAATAACTTCACTTGTGTAACAAAATCTTCT
>NW_004444303.1:339481-340706 GCF_000243295.1 Trichechus manatus latirostris | reverse complement strand
ACACCACCGACTTCACACTGAAAGTTGTTGGGAGAGCAGAAGAAACAAGAAACACAGCGGCCACGAGAAAGTTCAAGATTGGAGAGTCGTCCCTTGGCAAATGGAGAATCCATGAAAACATGCAAGCTGTGGGCCTAAAGTGAAATGGCTTGAGCTGGAGAATGATTTGAAAGACTGGATTATTTCTCAAAGGTAACAAGATCTACCTGTTTCTACTCTCGAAATTCAAACCAAAGCGAAGCTTCTGGCAAATAAAAGAAGACACCCAGATTTCAAGGCGGGTTTCACCTGGATTTCTAAATTCATGAAAAGGAATGGCCTTTCCATGAAAATGTGAACTACTGGAGGCCAGCAACTTCGGGATGATTGGCAGCAAAAGATCGTCAACTTCCGTGAATTCGTCACCAAAGAAATATCTGAACTCAGTATCTCTGCAATGGACGTAATTAATATGGACTATGTTCCGAAGTCATTCAACATCCGGGCCACCATGACTGTAGTTGCTGCAGGTACTAAAACTGTAGCTATTACAACCACTGGGCACGAGAGGGCTTTCTTCCTACAAGTGAGGTGAAATTAAAGCCAATGGTGATCTTTAAGAGAGTTACCATGCCACACGAGAAACCGCCCACCAGTGTGGTTGTTCATTGTAATAAGAAGGGATGGATGGACTGCAGTGTTATGAAAGTATGGGTAGATAAATGTTAGAGGACCAGGCAGAGGAGATTCTTTTTGCAGAAGTCTTTAATAATTTTCCACCCCATGACTGCTCACAAAGAAAAACAATGCTCAAAATTATATTAACTCAACTGATGCCCATACAGCAGTCGTACCTGGTGGTCTTACTTGCAAGCTACAGTAGCTAGCTATAGTGGTCAACCACGCATTCAAGACTTTTGTGAGAAGAGAGTGGGATGACGGGATGCAGCTTGGGATTCAAGAGTTCACACCATCAGGAGGACTGAAGCGGCTGAAATTTACAGAAGTCTGCAAGGGGGTAGCTTCTGCTTGGAGGAAAATAACCCCAGAAACCATCCTCAATGTTTCAGAAAAGCTGGGATTGTGTATCAGTAGAACACTGATGAGGAAGACGAAGACACCGTAGGCAGTGATGGTGATGACATCAGTTCATAAGTCACAGAAGAGCATCTGCAGGCAGCTCTGAGATATTTCAATGATAATTGTAACAAGGGACTTTTGACTCTGATACATAGCTAGTTCAGGA
>NW_004444303.1:335270-338698 GCF_000243295.1 Trichechus manatus latirostris | reverse complement strand
AACCCCACAACATGTCAACACTGTCCTTTCTCAACCCTGGATTACCCATCACCTGCTTTCCTGTCCCCTCCTGCCTTCTAGTCCTTGTCCCTGGACTGCTGAGCACGTGCATTCTTGCAGGCAGGGTTTTTCTGAGCTCCAAAAGTTTAGTCACCTTTTCTATGTTATCAGCCTTACTGCCTGGGGTTTTCTTTTGGAAGCAAATATTCATTTCATTCTAATGGCTTGCATGTTATGGGGACACTGGTGCTGAAAGATGCTTCTGCTTTTTCAAATGGCTTCTTGTTTTAGGGGTTTGGTGGCTGACAGACTACTCTGCTGCTGTCCCACCATGCTCAGGGCCTGGAGCAAACTTCTCTCAGGCCTTGATGTGTCCTGAACTAGCAGACCCTTTAGCTGCCATCCTTGCTCTAGGACTAGCATTCACCACATCTGTACCGCCTTCTGCAGGCTTTGGAATAGATATCTCAGCAACCCTTCTGGAGGATTCCTAGCTAGGGGACTTCATGGCTTTCCAACCCATTTAGGACTAGCAGAAACTCAGTCACCAGCATTCCCTATGACCTGCTGCTGCCCCTCAAAGGGGAGTTTCCCACTAGGTATAGAGTGAGGGCTTGGATAGGCACTGTTTTCAAAAACAGGTAACACTGGCACAACTAGAGGGTATGCTTTTATAGTCAACACCTGTCCTGTGTAGTGGCTATTGATATATGCCACTAGCGCCATACATACAGGTAGAACATAAAGTTTACTGGGAATAAATTACCAGCAGAGAAGTAATAAAGCACATAATCGGCCAAACTTATATTATTACACAGTTTATTCCAGACATAGATGGACCGTTTACACTAAGTTCAACACTTATTTGAGAGAGTCCCCTCATCATAGTTCACACTATATTTATAGGGTTAGTGGATGTGCATGCTCTGTATAATTATGTAACAATGGAAGCTCCATAGTAGAAGAGGGAGTCTTTTAAGAAGGAATCACCTCCAGAATCAGCAGCTACAATCAGCCAGTTCTCCTGTTGAGCTAACTCACTTCTGCTGAGCCAGCTTACTACTAAGTTACCAAAATGTTTGAGGGGAAAGGGGACGGGAAAAGAGCTTCCAGGACCGTCCAGATCCATCTCTTTTTAAAAACCTACAGATTAAAATATATTAGGAATAATAAACAATATTTACTAATGTATATCTTTGAGCAAAGAAGTTTCTAAATCACTACTAATATTACACTATTGTTCAGTCTCATGGCAAAGCAATTTTACATGACTATATGCCAAACATTTTACATCCAGAGCTGTGGAATGGCATGGATGAATTACATTTAACCTAATATTGATAACTTTTCTGTCCTAATAGTTTGATTGTCTAGAATGATCTGTTAATCTCAGCTTTAGGAATGGCACATGAGCTTTAAAGAGATGTAGGATTTTTTTTAGTTCCTTTATCATGTTAAATTACCATGAATAATCATGAATAATAATAAATTACCATGAAGAAATATAATAAACTATATTGGAGTCACTAGGAAAATTTAGAAAATTTTGGAAACTGGCATCCCCTTAGATTAATTGGAAACCCTGGTAGCATAGTGGTTAAGTGCTATGGCTGCTAACCAAAAGGTCGGCAGTTCAAATCCACCAGGCACTCCTTGGAAACTCTATGGGGCAGTTCTACTCTGTCCTATAGGGTCACTATGAGTAAGAATTGACTCGACAGCAACAGGTTTTAGATTAATTGATGGCTTTTCATGTTACATAGGCATATTCATCAATTAACCATGGCACATATTCAATATTAATCAACTAGTTAGATTCTTTGGGAGATGCTTTTATATTTCCTAAACCCAATGCTTTTTATCACTGGAAGTATGTTAGAGTGTTATTTATTTACCTACTTAAACAAATTAAATCTTTTTATTCTTTATCCATTTAGTGGTAGCTAGAGTTCCTTTTTTTTTTGAAAAATTGTCACATATTACACCAAATACAGAAGCATTTTTATGTGCAGACCTGAAACCATTCCCTGGAAAACAGCCTACAGATAAGAATGAGGCTGTGTCATGTCAAAGCTCTGAATTAAACATGACATTGAGCTATTGGGTTATCTAAGTCTTCCTCTGATCAGATATATTTATATACTAATAATCATAAAATAATATCTGAAGAGATGCACTAACAATTATTTCTAAGGATTTTTTTCTCCTTGCATTGTGCTTTTCTATACGTTTTCTTAAGTTGTGTTTTTCAATATTATTGTTCTGTCTAAAAAGAATATTGTATTGGAATTCCCTTAAAATAAAAGTGGTGGCACGTTGGTCTACATACCAGTAGGCATCCTCCCATTCACCTCAAGTATTTTATATATTCAGGACTATTTCCCACCTGCTCATATATTTATGTTTCATTGTATTTTATAACTTCCTCAAACTCCATAAATCATCTTTGCTAGTTCTTCTGTGGATATTGTGCTATGTAATATTTCTTCAGAGTAGTCAGTCCTCTCCCCAAGTGAGGCTATGTTTTTTTCCTCTCGGGAAAACTTGAATATATTTTACTTGTTCAGTGACTGGTTTTTATTTTACCCTTGTGCACAGTACTAGCCCTCACACAGAACTGCGTTCACGTTCTTGAATCTAGAAAATATGATTAGCATTAAATGAAAATATTCTTGAGAACCAATTTGATATTTCTATCTCACACACCATGTGCATATTTAGGAGAATTTTGATGCTTTTAATCTTACTTACATATAGAGGAAATTTCATTTCATGTATGATTTGATCTTTAAAACTTACATACAAATAAAGTTGTATTTCTTTTGTATACACTTTCTAAATTTGTTTGAGTCTATTATGTTTTCCAAGTTTATCTACAGCTGACCTTTGATTCATTTGTATATAATTGCCTTTGGCTTGGCTATTCAAACCACCCAGTAGATTATAAAAGCATTTCCACAAAATAATATGACTTTACAATACCAAATCAAAGCACCCTTGCAATTTGTTTTATAAAATGAATTCAATTGAGAGAGTGTTGACTGTGCTTACTAATTCCATGTGTACGTTCCCTTGTTACCTGTTGCCTTTGGTGCCTGTTTGTGTTGATTCTTTTCCAACAGAATGTGGCAAGTTTCAGGATGCCATTTAAAACAACATATATTTTCGTGAGCTATAATACTCGAGATTCAGATGCTGATTAAAATAGAACATCAGCTCTATTGTACATAATTCAGGACCTCGGTTTTACTAAGGATATGGCCTTGCGACTCTTGGTTTTGAAAGACATACAGGAATTTGACTTTGGTTTTGTATAGAAAGGAATTTGGGAGCAAAGTCTGAGAACTTACTACCCAGGTATCCAGATGTGAACACTGCCTCCTGCACCGCTGAATAGCAGGATAGGCTTCTAAGCTTGTCCTTCAGTG
>NW_004444303.1:325305-326191 GCF_000243295.1 Trichechus manatus latirostris | reverse complement strand
GATCTCGTTGTGAGTCACCATGAGTTGGGGGCCAATTCCAAGACAGTTAACAACAAACGCTTCCTAGCCAGAATCTTGGAGAGAAATTGGAAGTATACAATATCAGTTTGTAGTGTCAATTATGGCCTTTACCCAGAACAACCACAGATGGTCTGCTCCTAGTCACCTTGGTGATGACAAGTCCTAAAAAAGAAATGAGATCACATTCCATTTAGTTCATGTTTCACTGATAAACTGAAGGGCTTATGGTCAAAGAGAATTACAACCAAGTGGTTATTCCCCAAAAGACTATTTTCATGAGAAATGAATTACAGAGTTGACACTTCCAGAGTGACCCAGGAATGAAGTTTATCCTGTAAGAACACTGTAGAACAGGAGAGAATTCAAGTTTTAGTGTTGAGCCATAACATTTTCCACTTATTCCATTGTTTATGATTAAGTTATGTGCTGTAATAAGTAGGGGCAGGATTTTAAATACATTCTTTATCCATGAATTAGAATATATTAATAACTGAGAATATCATGCCAGTGTTATGGGCTATATTTCCCATTTTTAAAAATATTATTTACTATTACACTTTAAAAGTTCTATCCTAACATACACCCGTCTCTGAATTCTAGATACCTATAGCTTTCGGAAAGGAGCCTTGCTGGTGCAGCGGTTAAGCAATTGGCTGTTAACAGAAAGGTTGACAGTTTGAACCCCACAGCCCCTCCACAGGAGAAAGATTTGGCAGTCTGGTAAAGATTATAGCCTTGGAAACTCTATGAGTCAGTTCCACTCTGTCCTGTAGAAGCACTATGAGTCAGAATCAAGTCAACAGAAATGGGTTTTATTTTGTAGAACTGAATTAGATATAAAATATTAATAACATTTTTAAAATGA
>NW_004444303.1:322349-323897 GCF_000243295.1 Trichechus manatus latirostris | reverse complement strand
AGTGGAATTACTTGCAAGCTTGTTAGAAATCCAGAATCCTAGCCCCACCTCTCATCTACTAAATCAGAAACTGCATTTTAATAAGATCCCCCACTTGATTTGGGTGGACAGTAAAGTGAGAATCTCTGCTCTAGTGCAAGGTACTATATGAATTAGGAACACTTCTCTATGACAAATTCTGTGAGAAACTAAGCACCAACACCTTTGGTATTTTTTTTTTTTTTTACTGTCTGGCAACTGAGATAAAAGAGGGCCTGCATCAGAAAGAACTAATGCATTTGGTTTTATAGTTGAAGTTAAGACATGTGCTCATCCATATAGTGCTGCATTAAATTCAAAACTGCATTTCATGGGTTAGTAGTTTCCTTTTCCATCTGTACAGAGAATGAACAATTTTGATGATTTTTATGACAAATAAAATAAAAGTGTAATGAAGGGTTGTAAGATGGGTTATTATGTCTTAATGTAGTCACACTGGAGTTTTGAAGGTTTGAAGTCACTACCCAAGACCTTGCTAATTCCTTTGACTTTCTTAGAACCCTGTGAATGCAAAGCAATAGTAACAATTCACTTTAAACTTAGGGAGTAGTTTTATCTAAAAAAAAAAAACAAGAAATGAGACATTAATAATTTCAAAGTATGTACATATTGTGTGTGCATGTGTGTGTAAAGTTTTAGAAAGAAACACATAGCTTAGTATTCAGAATGGTACAAGAACCTGCTCAGTGCTAATCTAAATTCACAATAGATTCTCATCTTTTATTAAATCTAAATTGTGGTATAAATTAAGTTAAAAAAAAACCACCTCATCACTATTCATTAAGATAATTAAAATGCATCATGTAATCTGTTCACTAGAAATGCAGGGGGCATAATTATCATTACAGATGGTTTACTTACCACCTCTTATCCTGAAAATTCATTAATTACACATTTTATTTCTCATTAATTAACTACAGTTGATCATAGGTTCTGAGTGATTCATAAATATATGTATCAACAGGAAGAACTTTTTGTCAATAAATGTTATCTGTATTATGAGCCTAAACCTTTAAAAATATATTTATCATAAGTATGTGGCAAGCAAGGGTCATTAGGCATTTTGAAGTTATATTAGACAAGTGACTTGATCATACAGTCAATTCTGTTTTACTGAATAGGAATTGGCATTTAAAATGTTCACAGAGTTCAAAGAAAGGTTGTTTTTCCTCTATATGCATCTGATAATACTTAATAACCATATACTATGTTACTTTTTGGCACCAACCAAAACCATAGCTTCCTTGTTCATTTTCCTCCTGTCTTTATTGCCGTCTCCCACCCTGGCATTTGTACACTGGATTAACATATCTTGAGTCCATGACATTGTGTGTCCTGTAGTCATTCTCCATGCTTCTTGTTCCTCCTCATTCCATTTCTTCATCACTCATCCCTTCATAATATATGCACTGAAAAATGTTTCTAGTGCTACTTCTATCATAGACTAGATCTATGAGAAGGAATTCCAGCTACTTGGGTATATTTTGTAGGAATGTGTGTCTTTTTAAT
>NW_004444303.1:320448-321425 GCF_000243295.1 Trichechus manatus latirostris | reverse complement strand
TAGATATAAGTGGTGAATAGAGAAGAGAAAACATAACCGGTAAGAAATTACTAGAAGAGGGAAGTCCAGAGGACTTTGGGGAATTAAAGTTTTTAAATTAGAAAGTTAATTTATGTATTATCTTCAAATTTCATGATAAACTTGCTACACAAAGTGGGTTAGGGTTTTAATCAGTTCTAATTAAAGTGTGGTTTGTATACCAGCCACATAGCCCTGGCAGCTTGTTAGAAATGCAGATTCTAGGGTCTCACTCCAAACCTACTAAAATAGAATCTCTGATTGTGAGATCCCAGAATCTGTGTTTTAACAAGTTTTCCAGGTGATTCTTATGCATACTAAATTCCTAGAAGCATTGTACTAGATTTTAAACACTTCAAGGTTAGTCATCATTTTACACTCAGCATGTAGAAGAGTCCCTGCCACATCATAGATACTAAGTAAATATTTCTTAAAAGAAAAAAAAAAATACAAAGGAAAAGATGCT
Source organism: Trichechus manatus latirostris (assembly GCF_000243295.1). NCBI lineage: Eukaryota > Metazoa > Chordata > Mammalia > Sirenia > Trichechidae > Trichechus > Trichechus manatus. The sequence goes on along the minus strand of NW_004444303.1, from coordinate 320,941 downwards.
ACTTACCATGTTTGAATCACTGTAGCATGAAAACAAAAACATCCAACATAAGCATAAGTATTATTTTTAATCAGTTTCTACATAAAGAAGACACTGCGATTAGCTGTAACACAAAGAAAGACTGTGAATAATTGAAGTGCACAACTAATTAATGTACATTGATGTTGCTACATTCAGCATTTAACCTCTACAAAACCTCTTGTCAGGTTTCTAATAGTTAGAAAAGACTGAATTTTCTAGTTTTAATTCTTTCTTCTGCCCATGTCTGAGTATAAATATTAACCAAAAGTAAAATAATTCAAATTTGGGTAACATAGGAGAAGAAATGGTACCAAAGAAAGCGGATGGTTCACTCAAATTATCTAACCAGGCTCCAAGTTCAGGGCTTGCTTGATAAGCATACATGCTTTCATTCATTCATAAGAATTATGCATTCTTAAACTGTTCTTGATGTTATATTGGGAGCTGAGTAGCAACTAGGACCATTTACTTT
>NW_004444303.1:310270-313634 GCF_000243295.1 Trichechus manatus latirostris | reverse complement strand
AGAACCTAGGTCTTCTGAGGGATTAAAGAGATCTGATTCTCGTACACTTTCCTACTTCCAGCCTATCCTAGTGATTGCTTATTTATTCATTTAGCATCAAACCTTCATCCGATTTATGCTATCGCTTACCAGAAAATTGCACTTTAGGGGAAGAAACAAAGAAAAACATCTTTTATTTTAAAGGCCAATAAATATGCACGACTGAAATAAACATATACTGTTATTTAGTACTCTGATTTTTATGACAAACGTTGTTAATTCTCATAAGGTGTTCCTACACATAGTACGGATTTTATGTTTCAACTGAGAGCTGCCATAACCTGCACTGGCTCCTTCACAAGGTAAAAGATTGATTCTCTACTCAGTTTTCAAATCATTAGCTACATTATTGATTAAGAAATTCTATACTGGAGAGATTCTGTATGTCTCTAAAATTTGTAAAGAAACAAGACAATGTTTGAACTAATGTCTGATATGGAGCAAAGACCAAAATTCTGTGTACCGAAGGAATCTATATTCTTGTCTATATTTAATAGATATTTTCACCAAACATTATAAATATGTATTTTTCCCAAAAATTGTATGTGTATACATATGTCCTCAATTCCTGCCTTTTGCATTACGCTTCACAAAATTTGCACTCACTTTTCACGTCTGATAAATGCTTCTGTTTCAGCTGTGAATTTAACTCTGAAGAACTGAAAAAGATTCCTACATAAGCTGATTATAGGGTGGGCTTTTAAGATATTTATAGCTCACACATAGCAGTATCATTTTTAGAACCTCTAGAAATTTCTCCTGTACAAATACCATGGGGATATTGAGCTATTACATTGCATACTGTGTCCCTTTGAAAGATTTTGTTAGTTGTCCAGGATAAGCAGATGAACAATATTGCTATGTGCCTCTGTAGAGGCTTTTGAAGGCAAAAAAGATCTTGTTCTATCATGTCTCCACAAAGGATGCATTTTACCAGGACTACAGGATTCAGACAATCATTATCAACATGACTTATACCCTAGATATAACTGTCCTGAGAACTAGAATTTACAGTTAGAAACTCTTCCTAAAGCTTTGAAATATGACATGTTTAGGCTTAAAAAATCTCAGATACTTTATACTTCTCCTCCTTAGACTTATTTCATTTACCCTCCTCCAACAAATATATAGGAATAAAAATATTGTATTAGCTTTATATTTCTGCTTTAACAAATTACCACAAACTTAGTGGCTTAAATCAACACAAATTTATTCTGTCACAGTCCTGTGGGTCAGTTGTCTGACATGAGTCTCACTGGTCTAAAATCAAGGTGTCAGCAGGGCTGGTTCCTTTCCAGATTCTAGAGGCTACCATTTATTCCTTGGTTCCTGGCCATATCACTCCAATCTCTGCTTCCATCATTTGACACTTTTTTCCTTCTCTGATCTCCTATCTGCTTCTTACAAAGATTCTTGTGATTATATGGGGCCCCATACAGATAATTCAGCATCATCTCACCATGCCAAGATCCTTAGCTTGACCACATCTGCAAAAGTCTTTTTTGCCATATAAAGTGACATTCACAGGTTCCAGGGATTAGAATACGGACATCTTGCGGGGGAGGAGGCATTCTTCAGCAAGTATTGAAGGTAAACTTCATGACAGCCATTTGGGACTCACTGTTTGATGGCTAGCCAAAAAGAGCATTCAAAAAGGATAAATCTTTGGGAGGATGATGCTGGTGATCACTGGGGAGCTAGCTGATTAGGTAAACTGAAGGAGGAAATATGATACAATTTTTTTTAATTGGTGGCCAAGAATGACAGAACTCTTGATCTGATTGCCCTCTGCAATCTCTGAAACAAAATTTAATAGTGGAATTTATACTGATTAGAAGAATACCGTGACTCATTTATTATTTATTCAACTGGGACATTGAAGGTCTAATGTTCTCTTTTCATGTAAGGTGGAGAATATTTACACGGCTAGAGTATACGTATTGGCAGAACATGATCATGGACTCATGAGAACCCAACTGGCTAGCTACCTACCTCTCTTTGCTAATACCAAGTATTCTTTACTCCAGGATATCAGGGAGCTCCTATTCTATAGAGCTATCACGTCCATGAGAAGTTTCTAGATCATAACTGTAGAACCGAATTAGTAAGTCTCCCCTTTTTTGGGTATATATTGAATATACTTAGGTTAAATGGATGTAAATCATCTAACAGAGGATATGTTTAACAGCTCAACAAATGTAAAGTACTGAAACATTATGTCTTGGACTTCATCCAGTATACCCTCCTTACTGAGTAAAGGTTATTACTGGTATCTTTTTGCTTTGCTGTTTTCCTTGAAATGCCAAGTGCTTTATATTTATTAACTGCTATAATTCTCCAATTTAACTCTATGTGGTAGGAGCTATTTTAATATGCATATTTACATACTTATGAAATTACACAAAAACATATGAATCAAGGCAATGTGGCTTAAGAATTTTAGAGCCACTGACACTATAGTGTTTATATGGAAATTGAATAAACTTTATTAAAATCTACTCCTAAAGTCCTAATATTTTATTTAAACAATTTGTTTTATGTTAGTTAGAACTAATGTACAAAAATGAATGAAGCAATGAAAACTAGCACAAATTAGGGAAGCATATGAAATATATAAATATAGCAAGTTACTGTAACATAAAGCAAAAGCCTTCTGTACTAAAGCACAGATGGCCACCTAGGACTGGTGTGATCCAGAGGCAGATCTTCTATGTTTTAATGGATCTTCATTGTCCTCTAATGATGACATTCTATATGCTTCTTTACACTATGCAGTTCCATTAGTCCACATTTACTTAACAAATTTTTATTAAGCCCTGTAGATAAGATCAACAGTGTCATCATGGGATCAGAGAAACCGACTGTAAACTAGTATTTTCAAAAGTATTTTTATTTTACAATTTTTGTAAGGGCTTCAAATACCACCACAAAATATCGTCCGTTTATTCTAAACAATACAACAATTACAGAAATTATTTAGTGTGAAGTGTAGACTTATTTAGAATTTATCTTTTGACCATACACACTATGTCAACTGCATTTTATTTTTTTTTATTTTTTTATTGTTCTTTAGATGAAGGTTTAAAGAACAAATAGATTCTCATTAAACAGTTAGCACACGTATTGTTTTATGACAATGGTTAACAACCCCACCGCATGTCAACACTGTCCCTTCTCAAACTTGGGTTCCCTATTACCAACTTTCCTGTCCCCTCCTGCCTTCTAGTCCTTGTTCCTGGACTGTTGTACCCCATTAGTCTGCTTTTGTTTTATGGGGTTGTCTAATCTTTGGCTGAATGGTGAACCTCAGGAGTGACTTCATTAC
>NW_004444303.1:306211-308698 GCF_000243295.1 Trichechus manatus latirostris | reverse complement strand
TATCTTCAAAAGGAAATAGTTAAATGAGTATGAGTTAAGAAAAAAATTAAATGCTGCAAATACCTTTGTAAAAATAAATTTAATTTTTCTTTCTTAGCTAATAAACTATCTCACCTCAAATATTTCAGACAGCAGACCAAAGTAAATGTTTCAATTTATTTTGGCAACACTTTTGTGCAATTATTTTAAGGTAAAGGATTTGGCTTCAAATTAGTTTCTGACTAGCAAGTAGGGCACTGTCTTTTTTTTCTTTTCAAATAAAAAATTCATATTAGATTGATCACATAAAATATTATAGGCTTATAGTGCCAAAGACTGTGCTTTCTAGGGAATGTTTTCTAAAATACTTTCAAAGTACTCTATTGAGTGTTAGCATTCAAAGGCTGTTCTTTCCAAACCAAATCCATTGCCCTTGTGTTGATTCCGACTCATAGTTGGCCTCAAATCAATGGCAGCTCATGGTGACCTCATATATAACAGAACGAAATGTTGCCCAGTCCTGCACAGTCTTCAGATCATTGGTAAACACCCAAAGGTAACACTAAGAAATACAATAGATTTCTGAAACTGTGAGACATTATCTTCATCTACCTAAAAGATAAAAACATGGTTAAAATTTATCTCACAAATAAACTACCTTGTGGACTTACAGTTAAATGGATATATTTCTCAAGATTTTCAAGATTTTGGGCTTTTTCTCCTCGCTGTACATGTATTTGTGAATACAGATGTGGTATATGAATGAATCCTGGAAAGGGAGCATATTTGCTTTGTGAATTTTTTCTCCCAGTTCAGTTGTCTCGTACAGTTTGTATACTGCTTATTGTTGGATCTGGGGTTTTAGGATGCCCTACTTGTAATTTAATAAATTAAACTGTAACTGTTATGTATGCGGAGAGAAGATAAGAGACTCCTGAGTTAGAGACAAAGTATTGTATTACTCACGGCACAGCAAGCAGCATGATTATGAGCATATTTGCGTAGGTTCTCTTTGCCACCAAGTTACATTGGGGCAACACAAATTGGACTAGGTGGATGCTGAATATGCAGTGTATTTGCTTCCAGTTATGGAATGCTGAGCTCAGGGAATCCAATGTTTTTATATCAAGCAGTAAGCAAATCTATTCTGTCCATAAGGAGAAATTACTATCCCTCAGGGTTGCTTGCTGCCAACACAACCCTGAGCAACGGCCTTGGTAAAGAGCAGCCAGGGGCTTGTATATTTGGCATACACAGCAAGAAGAACTGGAAAACAAGAAACCCAAAGAAAGCTATCTTTTCCAGCACTCATATACTACCCTTCCCCTAAGAATAATAGGCACAACTGGTGACTAGTTTATTAACGTGGAAGTAGTATACATATAAAGAGCCCTGGTGGCACAGTGGTTAAATTGCTCGGCTGCTAACCAAAAGGTCAGTGATTCAAACTCTTCAGCCACTCCACAGGAGAAAGATGTAGCAGTCTGCTTCCATTAAGATCTACAGCCCTTGGAAATCCTATGGAGCAGTTCTGTGTCCTATAACGTCGCTATGAGTTGGAAGCAACTCCACGACGGTTGGTTTAGTATACGCATGGGGTTACCATTAGTTGGAATTGACTCAAAGGCAGGGGGTCTGATTTTCTTTTTGTTTTAGTATACTTCGGAAGACATTTTAGAGTACTTATGATATAGGGCTAGTGTATATTTTTAGAAAAATTGTCCTTTTTAGAAAAGATGACTATATTAATAACATTTAAACAGTCAAAATTCCTGTTTTGTTCAAATTCTGAAACCATAAAGTTCTAATTATTATTTTATATTTTTAGCTAAACTGTTAAAATGATGTAATATGGTTTCATGTTATTTCTGGATTTGCAGGTAACTGAAAAAAGTCATTAGTATGAAAAAGGAGCTTTTATACTATTACTTCTTTCTAAATTTCTTGAAAATAAACTGGTTGCCTGGATGAATTTAAAAAGAAAATTGATCATCAGCTATGATAAATGATGAAGGCATTTGTTTTTCTGAAAACAAGAGTGTTGGATGAAATTATATAAGTTGTGGTTACTATATCATTTTATAAGTAGTAAAATACATTAGCTTTGTAAACTGAAATAAAATGTCAAGATGTATTCAGAGTTTATTCTAAAAACAATAAAATGTGACATTGAAAATGACTTTATCTTCATAATAAAGAGAAGTATGGGAAGGTAGGTTTAACTTAATTTAGTTTTGAAAAAAAATGAAGTTCAAATTATTTAAGTGCCCTGCCGATTTTCTAGGGCAGGACAGTTGAATGCAGACAACAACTTTAAAATTGAATCTTTGAAAGACTCCAGAAGATGGTAAATCACACTACCACTTCTACCTGGTTTGAAATACAATGTACATAAAATTAGAATAATTTAGGATTTACTGCTGGTCTCTCACTTACTGAATAAAATGACTAATTAAAATCATTAAAATTTCTACAAGTGAATGGCAATTATCTTCTTTTTTGTTTGTT
>NW_004444303.1:284654-285513 GCF_000243295.1 Trichechus manatus latirostris | reverse complement strand
TTGGGGATGGGAAAACGTGTACCCCTGGTTACCAGGTGCACTGTCCCTGGCTGCGAGCTCTGTGAAGCTGCCTTCCCATACTCCCTGTCCACCATTCTTGGTGGCTAAGGAGTCCAAGATGGTGAATCCATGCTGCATTAGCTGATATGGGATGGGACCTCTACTCCATCGCTGTCCTTGTTGTCTGTTATTTGTCAGTTTCTTATTCCATTCAGTGCTCATAAGAGTTCTTCATCCCTTCATTTGATGCCTAGGGTTCCAGGATTGATGTTTGTATCTGTTTTACTTAGTTTTTCTGGTCTTTGCTGTGGAGGGATGGTGTGGTGTTTCTGTCTATAGCTTCATGTTGGCGCCTTCTCTCTCAATTATCATTTTATAGGTACATATGTCTTATCTCCACCTTGAGTTTGTTAGCTCTTTGGGAGGAAAATACTCTTGAGTTACAGTTATTGAAACATTACTTTGTGTTTTCTCTTTGTAGTTCCCTTCCTTGCATATTTTAAACTGGTTACTAGGGATTATAATTCCTTGTCTCCTGGATTTTGACCAGAATAAAAACAAAAGCAGCCTGTAGCCAAGGTTCTTTATATCCTTTCTGAAAGCCTAAATATACAGAAGTGATTATGTTCAGTAACTAGAGGCAGAGAGAATGTGAGAATATTGGGTAACTGTGAGAAGAGTAGATTTCCAAAAAAAAACTATGATGGTAACAGCAGTCTATGGTCTCATTTCTATATCTAATGGGATCTTTTCTAATTGTCTTATTTAAATTGCAACTTGTTTGCCTCCTCTCCTTTTTCTAGACTTTCCTATATCACTTATTACCTTCTAACATATTATGTAATTTACTCATTTGCTC
>NW_004444303.1:282235-283411 GCF_000243295.1 Trichechus manatus latirostris | reverse complement strand
TTCTGGTTTTTTCTGCTTTCGGCCAAGATCCATCTTACCTCAGTAATGATATTCCTCATTATATGTCCTCTTCTGAATCTGGCTTGAACTTCTAGAAGTTTCCTGTTGATGTACAGCTGCAGTTGTTTTTTAATTGACTTCAGCAAAATTTTGCAATCATATGACATTAATGATATTGTTCAAACATTTCTGTATTCTGTTTGACTTTTTTGGAATGAGCACAGACATGGACTTCTTCCAGTTCAGCTGGCCAGAAAGCTATCTTCCAAATTTATTGACATAGATGAATAAGCACATCCAGGATTGAATTCATTTATTCAAGCATCTCAATTGGTAGTCTGTCAGTTCCAAGACCCTTGTTTTTTTTCCCAATACCTTCAGTTCAACTTGAACTTCTTCCTTCAGTATCAATGGTTCTTGATCAAATGCTACTTCTTCAAATGTTTGAATGTTGACCAAAAAATTTTTTAGGTACAGTGACTCTGTGTATTCCTCAATCTTCTTTTGATGCTCCCTGCATCATTCAATTTTTTGTTTGCCCATAGAATCCTTCAGTAATGCAGCTTGAGGTTTGAATTTTCTCCTCAGTTCTTTCAGTTTGAGAAATGCTGATTGTGTTCTTCCCTTTTGGTTTAAAATTATGAATAGCTAGGCAAAATAAAGAAAACAGAAACATCAAAAATCTGAATTTTTCTGACTCAGTCGGTGGGAAAGTGGAAAAGAGATAAATAAAGCTCCAATACAAAATTTTAACTGAGTAAATTTTATAGAGTTATATGTACCATATCTATATGCTTTATGTATCTATGGATAACTTTGAGTTTTTAATTGAACTAACAGATGACATAGATACAGTGCATGAATATTGTAATAGGTGACATTTACACTGATTAGCAGGATAATTAAAGAATGTTAATAATCATAGTGAATGAAAATGATTAACAGTACACTCCTTCATCCTTTTTTATGGGAAAGGGAAATGAGGCAAAGCTGCTTTATTTACAAGATCAGTAAGAAAGAGGTCTATTTTTATCAGAAATATTTTTTAAAATTATTTTTATAAGGAATTTTCTTTTTCTATGAATACATATGTTTTAAACAGAAGGAAAAAAGGATTTTAGTTTTCTTTAAAAATGTGCTGCATCAAGATTTTGGAAACCTACAAATGGGATAGTC
>NW_004444303.1:277505-281651 GCF_000243295.1 Trichechus manatus latirostris | reverse complement strand
ATTTTAATAGGCCTGAAGGGAGATATTAAAACAAAGAAATTAATGTCCATTCATGGAATAAGGATATTAGTGTTGATTTAAGGATGGGGAGACCAAGACTTCAATAGTCCCATCATGCGTGCATTGCTTTGCTCTAACTATATATCAGAACACCTGGTGTATGCCTTTCTCTTATAATTTATTTCAGTTTATTAATTGAGCTTCATGCATCTTTGGTTTATTGAGATTAGATTGAATGATGAGATCAGCATGTCAAATAAATATTAATTAAAAGCCTACTGTATGCATGGCATATTTCTAGTAACTAATGGAAAGAACACAGAACTTAGGTTAACTACAAAAACCAAAAACCAAACCTGTTTCTCATAGTGACCATAAAGCACAGAGTACAACTACCCCATAAGGTTTCTAAGGAGCACCTGGCGGATTCAAACTGCCGACCTTTGGGTTAACAGCCATAGCTCTTAACCACTACACCACCAGGGTTTCCTAGGTTAACTATAGTTAGACCTATATTTGAAAGTTAAGTCAGTTAGTATGATATTCAAATACCACATCTGTTTAATGACAAGTTGGAACTAGATAATTTTAAGTTTATTCCAGCCATCAAATTTTATATATATATATATAGTAGTTACATCAAATGACAGAAAAATTAGTGAGAAGAATTAAGGTAAAATGTTTAGCCAGTTCTGAAAAACAGAGTTTGCGTTAGTCCGAGAGTATAGAAGTTTCAACACATGTCTGTCAGTTTGTCTTACTGTGGTGGCTTGGATGTTGTCGTGACACTGTAAGCTATACTACCAGTATTTCAAATACCAGCAAGGTCATCGATGGTGGACAGGTTTCAGCTGAGTTTTCAGACTAAGATGGACTAGGAAGAAAGATCTGGCAGTCTACTTCTGAAAAAACTGGCCAGTGAAAACCTTATGAATAGCAGCAGAATATTGTCAGATATAGTGCCAGAAGATGAGCCCCCCAGGTTGGAAAGCACTCAAACGATGAATGAGGAAGAACTGCCTCCTCAAAATAGAGTCGACCTTAATATCATGTAAGAAATAAAGCTTTTGGGATTTTCATTTGTTGAGGTGGCATGACTCAAAATGAAAAGAAATAGCTACAAATATCCATTAATAATCAGAACATGGAATGTACTAAGTATGAATCTAGGAAAATTGGAAGTCATCAAAAATGAAATGAAACTCATAAAGATCAACATCCTAGGCATTTGTGAGCTGAACTGGACTGGTATTGGCTATTTGAATTGGACAGTCGTACTGTCTGTTATGCTGGGAATGACGAATTAAAAAGGAACGGCATGGCATTCATCATCAAAACATTTCAAGATCTATCCTGAAGTACAATGCTGTCAGTGATAGGAGGATAATATCCATAGTCTACAAGGAAGACTAGCTAATAAGACTATTATTCAAAATTACACACCAACCACTAATGCCAAAGATGAGGAAATTGAAGATTTTTTCAATTTCTGCAGTTTGAAATTGATTAAACATGCAATCAAGATGTATTGAAATTACTGGTAATTGGAATGTGAAAGTCGGAAACGAAGAATTGGTAGTTGGAAAGTATGGCCTTGGTGATAGAAATGATGCTGGAGATCACATGACAGAATTTTGCAAGACCAACGACTTCTTCATTGCAAATACCTTTTTTAACTACATAAATGAAAACTATACATATGGACCTCACCAAATGGAACACACAGGGATCAAGTCTCCTACATCTATGGAGAGGATGGAGAAGCTCAGTATCATCAGTCAGAGAAAGGCCACGGGCTGACTGTGAAACAGACCGTAAATTGCTCTTGTGCAAGTTTGTGTTGAATCTGAAAAAAATTAAGACAAGTTCATGAGAGACAAAATACAACCTTGAGTATATTTCACCTGAATTTGGAGACATCTCAAGAACAAATTTGACACATTGAATACTAATGACCAAAGAACAGACGAGTTGTGAGATGACATCATATATGAAGAAAGCAAAAGGTCATTAATAAGACAGGAAAGAAAGAAAAGACCAAAATGGATGTCAGAAGAGACTCTGAAACTTGCTCTTGCACATAGTAGCTAAAGTAAATTGAAGAAAGGAGAAAGTAAAAGAGCTGAACAGAAGATTTCAAAGGGCAGTTTGAGAAGACAAAGTATTAAAATGAAATGTGCATAGACCCGGAGATAGAAAACCAAAAGGGAAGAATATGCTCAGCACTTCTCAAGCTGAAAGAAATGAAGAAATAAAGAAAAAAATTCAGTCTTTGACTTTGACTTGAAGGCTTCTATGGAGCAATTTATTGAACAAAGCAGGAAATCTTTTTCATCATTAAAGCACCCTTATTTAAGTTAATCATAATATAGGTGACAAAAACTTATAGGAGCTTTAATATAGTTTATAAAAAGCTATCAATTTTTAATATTTAAAGATTTTCTGAATTTATTCATAAATAACCTTAAAACATGTTAACATTTGACAAAGTAATTATACTTCTAGGAAACTGGCCTCCAGAAACAACCACAAAAGTTTAAGAATCTTTATGAACATGATTTCAGTAGATGATTTTTTTGGTGATAGCCATGTCTCAGTGCCCCACCCCCTTTCCTTGCACTCCTTTGTCAAATTATTGGAGGACTCCATCTCCAGCGCACGGGTGAGCACTTCAGAAACCATGTTTCTACCTCAGGAACTACACCCTGGGCTCTAGAAAAATAAGGCAAGAATGAACGTTTTACATAAATAAGAACTCTTAGTTTTGAATAGTTTACATAACGTGTTTGTGTTGGTTTTCTGATTTATGAAAAAAGATGATAATATTTAGTTCACAGTCTTGTTCATATCAGCTGTAAATAAAGTACAATGCTTAGCTCATACTCAGTGAAGTTAGTTCCCTTGAATTATTATAATTGACAAAATAGGAGTCAGTAGCAAATGTTGAATTAAAGCACATATATTATTTGTCTTTTCTACAATAAATTTATTTAGTCAATTCTATTTAACTGACAATTATTTTGTTTATAATAGTTCATTAAACTCCTTAAAGTTATATTTAGAAATAAACATTTTCCTCTTGAGTTTGTCATAGTTGTCTTTTGCTCCCTTGGCTACCTTTAAAGGCTTATTTAAATCCCCATGGTTAATAATAGTTCAAGTATTTTCAAAAAGAGCTATGTTGTTGTTAAGTGTTGTTAAATCAGTTCTGAAGCATCGTGACCCCATGTATAACAGAACAAAATGTTGCTCAGCCCTGTGTGCCATCCTCACAGTAGAAGGTATGCCTGAGCCCATTGTTGTAGCCACTGTGTCAATCCATCTCATTGTATTTGTCTTTTTTACTGACCTTCTACTTTACCAAGTATGATGTCCTTCTCCAAGGATTGGTCCCTCTTGATCATATATCCAAAGTAAACAAGACAAAGTCTCACTATCCTCACTCCTAAGCAGAGTTAAAACGAACAATTTTTAATGATTGGGACATTAAATATTAAATAAATATTTTTGATGTCAATATATATTACATTCCAAAATAAAACATAGTGGAAGAATAATAAGAATAGTTGACTTTATTTTATACATATATGAATATATTTACTTCTCATTTTTAATTTTTATTTTTAGATTCATATGATGCTTTACTTTCAGGTTTAAAACTTGCAGCATCATTGTCCTCCTTTCTAGTTTAAATATTTATAGATTTGTAAACTATTTTATAAAGTATATATACTGTTTTCAAACAGTGTTTGGTAGTATATATGTGTTTTTTGTTTAATTTCATCTTTTCTATGTTATTTTATAAATGCAATCAGAGGGTATTTTATTTGGACTGAGCTGTTACTGCATTCTTTGTGAACAGGTCAAATACTCTCATGTGAATTAGCCAGGGCATCAGCCATTAATGTTTACACATAAACTGCAAAGTGCAAAACAGAAATTAACTCAGCTTAGCAGATCATTGATCACAAATGATACAAAAGCCAAAAAGAAAAAAAATATTAAAAGTTTTATCTTCAACAATATTTATTCTCTTCGATTCTAAATCTGCAAATTTTTACTTCCACCTCTACCTTTACATTAATACAAATGATTATTTAATATAATGTTGTTTTTGTTGTTGTGTGCCGCTGAGTCGATTCCGAC